>NC_141316.1:6959772-7177272 GCF_037954325.1 Fistularia commersonii
CGGACCAGGTTTCCACGGAAAAGAAAACACTGAGCCGCAATTACTTTTTGACGTCTAAAATAAAAGTACCACTGTATA
The DNA here is from genome assembly GCF_037954325.1 of Fistularia commersonii. Classification (NCBI taxonomy): domain Eukaryota; kingdom Metazoa; phylum Chordata; class Actinopteri; order Syngnathiformes; family Fistulariidae; genus Fistularia; species Fistularia commersonii. The sequence continues at coordinate 6,959,851 of NC_141316.1, forward strand.
TATTGCTTTTTCATATTTTGCCTATCAGGCGCTGAAAGTCTTGACAAATTGACGGCGTTTAGGCGGATATACAGGCTTCCACAAGTGTGACGTATATTTTTAGTGTCGAAAAATAATAAATATAATTCAATTTAATATTTTCAAAATTTCAAGAAACGTGGTACAACATAGCGAAGTTAGACATCACATGCTCACCTCTGATTGGGTCCGAGAGGGGGATGCGCAGGTATTCCAGAGACAGACTTCCTGTGGCCTCTGTCTCTTTCCCCGTCACCCCGGCCCCCCGGTTCCCCCCCATCCCGGGGCACCGAGCTGGCTCGCTTGGACCCGTGGTGGCGTTCGGAGTGATCCTCGCTCCGACTGCGACGGATTCTGCCCTGCGGCTCGCTGATGCTCTTGCTGCGGCAGAGCCTGTTGATCACGTTCTGGGAGACGGCCTCGTCAAAACGTTGACGGTGCTTCTTGGGAATGAAGATTCTGGCAAACATAGTGGCATGTGAAGAGAACAGGAGGGGGATATTAGTTTTTTTTTTGTTTTTTGTCCACAAGCGTCGCCTCAGAGTAGGAGTCTATATCACTGGTCCGCGGCGATCCATTTCAGGAGCATCGAGTCCGTGAAGATTTTAGATTTCCAGTGGAATCACAGCAAACATCCATCAGATGAAGAAAAAAAAAGTCATCACCAACTCACTGACGATCTCAGTTGACGCTAATTTGATCCACTTCCTCCTTAAAGACATTCAGCAAAGAAAAGGAGAGGTGAAAAGGCGACCAGGTGAGGAGCGTTCTCTTCCCGAGAGAAAAGAAAAGAGGGTAAGTTGAATGAGAAGTAAGCGAGGCAGCGTCACTGGCTGCAGGCTGGAGTCTCACTGCTGCAGCGTGAGGTACCAGAGCCAGTATTCCGCAAGTGAAAAGGTGTGGGAGTGAGAGAGCATGGGATTTCTCCTCTCTCTCACTCTCTCTCATTCTCTCTCTCTCCATCCACACCATCTCAGTCCCACTCTCCCACACTTCCGTCTGTTCCTCACCACCCCGTCACGGAGCGGCAAGCCGTCAGCATCTGCTTGACCTCAGACCTTATCAATCTTCCTCTTCGGGGAAAAAACAAAAAGAACTTGACACGTAGCATCTCTCTTTATATTACATTTTGGGCCTTTGGGAATACACATCAAACGGAATTGAATGTAATATTGATATAGATGTTCTGATGTGAGTCACGGAGAACAATGTGGATGACGGCTGTTGACACGCTCGGTCGGAAGACAAAAGAAAAACGTCACGCGGCCGTCTCATATTCAGGTTTACGCTGTTGTGTGGTCGTTCTCTGATCAGAGACTGAGAGACAGAAGAGAGTGAATGGTTTTACATCTCAGCATTCAACCGGCCCTTCCTCCTAAACAGCCTTCAATCCAGAAACACCACAGTTCCACAACCAGTTTAAAAAGCGTACACGATGAAGCATCGTCCAAGTAAAGAAACATTAAGCCTATCTCTTACCTGGCTCTAATATAATATTGGCGAGATGACAACTTTGAAAACTCAGCATCTGTTGTTTGACATGCTTGGATATTTGCACTGATTTGATTTGCCGGTAGTTTTGGCATCAGTTTTTACGCAGAAGCCAGAGATGCAATGGTAAGCAACTAAAGCACATGACAAAAAAAACAAAATGACCTTGTATGTACTACTGCTATATAAAAACCATCAATATAGAAATTGCATAATCTGTTTGTGCTCGAAAAAAAAATGTGTAAAGCGTCAAAGAGGGGGCTAAGCGTGTGGACGGCACACGCTTTTTGAGCGCTGGCTGTTTCGCCGCTTCGGCACAGACTGTGAGAACAAAACAAAACGAGTCGTCCCCCGCACACCAGGACGCCGTGACTCAGCTGACAGCACAAAACAACTTTTCGTTCTGGCGATCAGAGATGCTGCCGACAGACAAGACAAACACAAACCCCTCACACACACACACACACCTCGACAACCTTGCAGTGATCCCGGTGTTTTTCATCTCAGGATCCCATTTTCAGATGTTTGTCTTGGAGAAAACCAGAAAAAAAAAAAAAAAATCGATGAGATCTTAAATTAGAGGATCGGCTCAATGTACCGAGCGAGAACTTTATCGATAGAAATCCCATCTTCTCTGGTAAAAAGGTCCTAATCCAATTGCTTCAAACCGTTACGTAACAATTCGCCAAAAAATGTAATAAAATACCATTTCATTATGTAACAACGCCCACATTTGGCAATAAGCTGCTTGAGCAGCACCATTAGGTTCCACGGCCGATGTTTGGGCGTCAATAGACACAAATCCGATGCGGATAATTTAGATCGGGGTTTTTAAATGTCAGAGACTTGAGTCCTCCCCTCCGCCCGCCTCCACCCTCGCCCTCCGATTCCTATTATTTTCAAAGCAGAGTATCATAACCGACGCAGCCCAATCTGATAGTGCTGCTATATCAATTTTCCCCGTTTACTTTGTATTATTAGTTAGCACAAGGGCAAGTACAAGGACTGTGAAGTAAACAGAAGAAATCACTGACTTTGACAAAAACAATTGTCAAGTCACAGCTCTTTCAGATCAGCCCAAAAAATACCATATTTTCCTCCACTTCAATCACCTAGAATAGCCGTTTGAACACAAAACAGTAGTTTTGAGACCATTCGGTCTGAGGTCCACAACAATAAGAGAGAAGGGGAACACCTTATTTTCAAGGTTTTTTTTTTTTTAAATGATTGTGATTTCACTCCAAAGCCTCTCCTTTTTTGTTCAGCCTTGAGTTTTGATCCTCTGTTGTTAGTCGCTTTATTCGTTTCTTTAAAAGTCTCTTCTCGTTATACAGGATTTAAAAGCGCGCGACTTTAAATTAGCCTGTTGTGACGTGGATGTTAAAAGAAAAATAAAACAATGGCGAAATGTGAAAACTACACGCTGGCACACGGTTGAGACATCAAGTCGGTCGCACGTTTTTTGATTTGAATCCACTTTTGATAAATCGCAGGTCGTATCAACACCCAGCAGAGAGCGGAGCCCCGAACAAAGCGTTACACAAACAACCGTGCACCAGTCTGTTCTGACAAGCTGATTTGCCGCCGATCAGATGAATCAGCCACCGTAAGTGGACAGAGTGTTGAGCCGTCTGTGAAAAATAGCACCGGCAGACTAATTAGCAACAAACACACTTAAAGGGTGAGGCGGAGACAACAGTCGCTGCTTAACAATCGAACGAAGAGGACTGAGCTGCCGGAAAAAACACTCGGAGAGATGAATGAAGCAATTAGGATACACTTATTGTAATGAGATGAGAGGAAGAAGGAAAAAAAAATAAAAAATTGGCCCACTTGTTTCTGTTAAATGGTCTCCATTAAGAGGGCGCTTTCGTCACCTCGTCGTTTCAAAGCAATTCCCATTAAATTACGTTCACCCGTTCACCCACATCGATGCCACGCAAAGCGCTAAATGGACCAAACGGGGGTACGAAGACACTCTGGCGTGCCGGCGGGAGGAGCCGGGGATTGAACCGCCAACCTTTCCGGTACTCTGTACCTTCATGTCGGGTAGAAGCCGCCACTTTGTTGAATGTGCTGATTGCAATGATTTTACGTGATTAAAAAAAGACACACACCATTTTATACACGACTCTCCTGTGCTACCACAAAGTTCACACGGGAAAAAAGGTGGGAGAAAGGATCTTTATTTGTTAGAAATGTATTCTGGATGGAGCCTAGTTTTCAAGGAATTGGGAAGATGTGGTCATTTCACCAGAATAATGACAAAATATCAGCTGCCATCAGTGTTCAGTATCAACTAGATACCCGTATAAGTGTTTTCCTGACCTTTAAAATTGAGCAATCGGTGTCAGAGGCTACCGTCAACCAAATATCAAAGTGTTATAACCTCGACGGCAAGCTGGGCACCTCCTGGGCACCTCAGGTCAACTTATAACAAAATTTACTTTACTACAGATCGCAGAGTTCATTGAAGTCAGCGCTGCAACTGACCTCAGGTAAATCTGTTCACACAAAGCAGACACGTGATAAACAGCTTCCTGGACCGGTAGACAAAATCATTTCAAACTAGCACCCCCAAGTGGTAGTACTGACAAACACACAGAGTAAGGACGCAAGAGGTCTCCAATCAGCACCATCTCACCAACGGACGGACAACGTCACCGTCACTGACCGACCGTGCCGTCACTCAAACTCCCTCCTCCCGTCCTCCTACAGCTCCGGGTTCGGTTCAATTCAAACCCCCCGACGTCCTCCAGGTTCCCTGGGATCCTCTTCCTCCTCCACACGCCTGTCTGTCCCCTCCGCCCGTCTCACCATCAAGGGAAGCAGAGCATTCAGCCGCTCTGCTCCCCGACTCTGGAGTTCATTACCAACCCGACTCAGGAGCATCTATTCATTCCACCGCTTCAAATCACAACTCGAAACAAATCTGTTTAAAGTGGCCTATTCCATCTGACGCCAACTGCTCTGTCATACTTGATAATTTACATATTTATTTATTTACTCATTTATGTATAAATATTTATAACTTTGAACACTTTGTCACATTTTTTTCTTTATACGTTTAGTGTTTCTTTTAAAGCTGTATTTTCTGTGTATGTATGCATCTGTACGGAGTCCTTGACTGTCGAGTAAGGTACCTTAAATAAAATGCATTATTATCATTATTATCATTATGAGCAGCATCCAACCGTCTTCCTTGTGTATCAACAATGAACTTTGCACGCATTTGATCTTGATACACAAAATCCTCAGCTCCACAGCTTTTCCTTTTTTTCCAATATTGACATTTATTGCGCGGGTCTAAATGCATAAAAGGAGTTCTGCTATTAACAACACACCTACTCCCATTACTACAACTGACTCCTGCATTGACTCCTGGAATACACAAACACATGCACACACACACGCTGTCACACACAAGCACTCTTTTTCCCTCTGGGACCAATAAGAGTGAATGGTTGCATACCTTTATATGTGGCCCTGTGATAATGTTGTGAACTCTTGCCACTCAAACCCTCACTGCAGGATAAGTGGTACGGAGAATGAATGAATTCATTCATTCATTTGTTAATGTATAATTTTAATTAAATTTCAATGAAAATTCCTCCAAACATAGACCTTGTGGGATAAATTCACACTTTCCTTTCCAAAACAAAAGCAGAGTGCCACGACGATAATCTGAGAATGGAAAGAAACCTACACGGAATTGGTTTTCTTTTATCTGTAACAACTCCAAAAACATTACGCCTTATATTTTCCGTAAGCTGCCACGCCCCTTTGGGCATATTTTATGGGAAAAAAATCTGCCCGGTTACAAATAAAGGTCACAGGTTGTGGCGCTGCCATCACTATTTCTGCAGGTGCTTAGAACGGGTGTGGATAGCATTTGCCGTGCACAGACTACGAGCTATGACAGTCCTGAGATATAAATACATGTTCTGTAGTTGTGTAGGTGTGGGTACCCACGTAGTCCCTCTCTGTTGTTTTTCTTCTTCGTCGTCTCTGCTTTTCGCCTTCTATTCATGTCACAACATTTACATACTTCTGTCTGTCATGCAAATACCTGACTGTGCAAGTGTTTAGCTGCTGTCACTGACATTATGTTTAAATGGAACCATTTGCTAAAACGACCACTTTATCTCAAAAAAAAAAAAAAAAGTTTCCTCGCGTCAACTCTTGGAAACTAAATGAGCGCTCTGATTTGACCTCTTTTTATAAAGAAGTGAGATCTATAATTATCTGAAGGGTTGGGGGGTGCAGAGGAAGAAGCAAGCAGGGACGGAGGGATGTATATCTCAAAAGAGAAGCGTGACATGCGGAAAACTACAAAGAGGAGACCTCATTTCATTTCAAGTCTCCAACTGTGGCTGCAACGCAGCGAGCGCAGCTCAACGCGATGCTTTGTTGAAGAACGGATGGGGGTGGGCTTTAAGGAGGGAGCCAGCTAAGAGTGTTTTCAGCGCCACAGGATGGTTGGAAACCATCCAAGTACTGGCAAAGAGTCCAGATAATGCAAATGTTTATAAATATATTTGGCACATTTGGTGCGAACAAACTCACACGGTTTCAAAAAAGTGCAAAAAGACGTTAAAATTAAGATCAGGCTTTCTCACAAGAAGGTGAATTTCTTGAAATTAAAACTAATGATTTAGGTCATTCTAGAGAGTTATTCCTTGCCCATAATGCGTATTTTGTAAACAGACGGTTGTAAAGTTCTACGGTGAAAACCCGGGCTGGTGGGGTGACAGTTTGATGGCTGGGATGGAAGTTTACCCATGAGGTAAAAATATGCCAGAGCAGTAAATAATGTTTGAAATTTCAAGGTGAGACAAAGAAAAGCAGTGCTGGAGGGACTTTGGGTTCATAATAAAGATGCATGACACATTGAGTCAAGGCTCAACCGATTGTGCCGTAGGTACAATACATCAGCTAATGAAGAAAAACAAGACTTATTTTGGAAATGCTGAACTTTGGGCGTCCCGAATAGATTGGAAACTTGTATATCATTCTTTCATTCACTCATTATCTGTACTGCTTATCCCGTACTCAGCGTTGGGGGGGGGGCTATCCCCGCCTAGAGGCGCGGTTTGCCCTAGACCGGTCGCCAGTCCATCACATATAAAGAAACACAACCATTCACTCTATCGTTCAGGTGTCGAGACAATTTAAGGTCTTCAATGAACCTACTGCATGTTTCTGGACTGCGGGAGAGCAGACATGGGGAGAAAAATTCAATTCAATAATTAAAAAAATAAAAACGTGTAGCTTTGATTCGAGGTATGATAAACAAATAACATCTTCCTTATAAGAAATGCACATCCCAAAATATCAATAATCTAAAATAGCAGAATATAATCCCCCGCCATTTTGATTTGCGAGTGACTTCATCGATAACCTGCGCTGACCTTACAAGATGCACCTTTTTGTCTTCAGTTACACGGATACAAGCGCTAACAATTGGAAAATATTCATAACGACAGGATCCCTGCATCGTGATACTGTTAGTACTATTTTTAATGTTTGTAAGGTACCGCAACAATACTGCAAAACAGAGACGCCGCATTTCTTTACGCGTTATCATTCATTTTAAACTATGAGGTATTAAGAATGGTCAACAACAGCCTTCATTCTCCCATTGGTCTGAACCAGATATCGACAAACAAAGCTCCAAACTTAAAAGAAATGTCCCTTCAAATAAAAATGCGGTTCCTCTCCAATTTATGAACATACAGCTATCAGCCATCAGACACCTTTTCAAAGAATGTGGAGGCTTGTGGTGTTTCTCTTCTTGTGCAGTCGGCGCATCAGGAGATTCAAATAAGCTGTAGCCACTGACTTCTGCAGTCAAGATTAAACACTATCATTAACGGCACAGAGAGCTTTGTGCAGCGGGGAGCTGTAAACTGCACTTTTGAGATGCATTTAGTCCTGCTTTTGTAAGCACATCATTCATCGGGGAAACGAACGGGAAATTTCAAGCGACTAATTAAAGATGAGCCTTTGTTTTCGGCCTCGCTGACACAGTAGACCTGCTTTTAAGGACGCCTCGCTATAATGACTACTGCTACTGATGCGGCTTTTGGCAGATATTTGCAGAAAATTCAAAAGTGCCAGCTGCCTCCCAAAAAAAAAAAAAAAAAAAAAAAAAGAAGCATACTCAGTGTCAGTTTAGCAAGCAGACGCGTCAAGAAGGAATATGTTTTTAAATAATTTGGAACACTCAGCTGAAAAACTGAGCATCAAGATCAGAGAGATTACTTGCTCAGTAAAGTAGAGCATCACTCAGCTTAATGACTTGGTAGATAAAGGCAAAAAAAAAAACCAAAAAAAAAAAAACGCTTCACAGTTGTTAAATCCATTACAACTAGCAGTGTCCGTGAATGCTTGGGCCCGTTTAACAACACGCGCTGCTGGGAAATGATTATTTATAGATTAAAAGGCTCAGCATTTGCTTCAAGAAAGTTTGAAAAACGGGGGGGGGGGGGGCAGATCCAAGAGCAGATAAACCATCTCTGATTTTCGTGCACACAAACATCTTAAGAGTGTATGCACACTGGGACCTGCCAGATAGAGCTGGAGACCAGTATCTTACCTTAGTGTGATTCCCATTTCCAATCAGTTAAGGCATGAATACATATCTTTTTTTTTTTTTTAAAAAAACACAGATTCCATAAATACACTGTAATTAAAGCTGAATTGACAACAATAGCAAATGAATACTCACCCCAGACAATTCATTGTTTTAGCTGTCACCCATAGCGGGGAAATAAACAAATCCAAAGCACAAGTTGCACCATCAAGCAAGCAGGAGACGCACCTCCAGCTTCAAACACTAGATGAAAGATGGAGGTGGGAAGTTGGTGCGCGCAGGAGGCTCCCTTTACCAAGCGCCAGGGGAAATGGACAACAGCGCACAGAGCAGCCCGAGCGCTGAGCGGAATAATGAGAGGAGCAAAAGACAAAAACCCCTTCAGAGAGGAAAAGAGAGAGAGAGAGGGAGAGAGAGAGAGAGAAAGAGCAAGAGGTAAGGGAGTTGTGAGATGTGCTGGGGGGGGGGGGGTGAAAAACCGCACAGAGATGACATTAATGTTACCATTGGTGGATGTGCAAATAGGCGTGTCCTTCATTTTATAAACACTAATGAAGGGTTTTCACTTGGCGGTCTTTGAATTATGCATGTCCAATTTAAGGCAGAAAGATACTTAAAATGTCACCTCGTATCTTTCCCGAGGATAGAAAAACACTGATTCTCCCGCAAGCCCTTCTCGTAGTGTGTTAATTCTGTTAGAAGCAGTTAGAAGTAGTGTAGTAGTAGTGGGTAACAAGCCAGAGCAGTTGAGAGAATCAAAGGTTTTATTGGCTGTACTTGTGGAGGAAGTGCAATCTGTGGACCAAACTGTCTGGGGATATGGAGAAAGGCAAGAATGCTGGTTCTTTTGGCTGGTGGACAAGCGGCTAATTCTGTCCGAATACTTTTCCCGTTCACTTATCTGGCATTATTCCACAGTAAGGACACACACACACACAAAAAAAAAAAAACTCTTTGGTGTAGCTTCCTCTTTGTCAAGGGAACATGCATGAAGTAGCTACTCAACCAAACCCGTCCTCATCGCAGTCAAACTCACTATGGCTCAGTATCATAGGTGCCGCCATGCTGAGAACGGGACGCGTGTTGCCAATCCTCATTTGCGGCTGAAAAACAAAAAATTAAGCTTGAGCTCCGCTACGTCAGTGCAGGCACCCTGGGATCCTGCCATTTCACTGGCACTGATGACACTTTAAGCGACTTGGAGGGTCACTGTGGATTTACCCCGGGCAGCAGATGGGACCCACCTAAACCTAAAGTGTAACTCTGACATGGTTGCCCCCTATAATCCATTATCTGACAGAATGAGCAACAGGAAAAGCCTGTTTACGGAGCTTTCATAAATTAATCCTTGCAGATTATTGTACTTTTCGCTGGGACTTGGTAATTGCGGCTGGGTATGTATGGCTATGAAATGAAAAATAAAATACATGTGAGTTGGCAGCAGCGCAACTTTTACCACAGACAGTTTGTCATTTGGCTGCTAATTAGAGTTTCACTGTTTACTTTGAAACACAGTGAGGTTTTTTTTAATGAGTCTGTGTATCATATTGTTTGACATCTGGGAATGACAGCTAAGGAAAACATGCGGCCTATTATTTGGAATAAGCTGAAGCTCAGAATTGAGACAAATTCTTAACTTGCCGCCATCTTTTACTACTACAATTACCCGCTTCCCAATAGTTAGCTTAGCACGACAAATTGCAGTCGACAAAGTCGGTAGCTTAGCTCTTTCACTAGACATTAGATAGAGACCGCCCTACTCTAGGTGTCTTATTCACCATGTTACCAAACAATAATGTGTAAAAAACAATTTAACCTTTTTCCTTTTAAATGCCAATTGATTGCCGTGTCTATTTCCTGACAGACGTGCCGACCTTGTGACTGCATGCAGCTCATTTGGGGCTTTCATTACATTGTATTGCATTAAATGTTGGCACGGGAGTATCATCGCAATGCTAATTCTAAGAAAACGTGAATTCCTTCTGCGCCGAAACCTTTGCGTTGTGTGTTTGACACTTAACTTGACTGGACTGAGACTCCAGAGGGATGGTAATAAAGGCCTCCAAAGAATACATATTTTTCTTTTTAACAGCATCAGGCCATGTGAGCCTAAACCTCAGGCTCTAACGGCCCTGCCACGTGCTAAACATTATTTCTTTTATGAATAGTTAAGCTGTGATTTTATCATATCAGCTCAAACCATGTAGCTGTTAGCGTGCCTGCCCCACCCAACCCTAATACGCCCTAATCATGCTCTTGCTTTCTATGTCTCTCCCTCTCTTTCTACCCCAACTGGTTGAGACAGAAGGGCACCCACATTGAGATCGGATCCGTCCAAAGGCGGCGTTTCCCAACCGACGTCCCCAAGTGTGGCTCGTGGGTTAATGTCGGGTGTCTGTAAACCATGCGGTCTGACGACGCTGTCGTGATTTGGCGCCATATAGATAAAATCTGACTCGACTCACCTGATGCTGGAGATGAGCTGCCTGTGCTCATCGGTGGTGAGTATTTCGGGCAGGACGGCGGCCAGCCAGTCGACCCTCTTCTCGGCCGCGTACTGTTTCAGTGCGCTGAAGAGTCTCTCTTTTACTTCGGGTTCGTCGCCTAAAGTCTGGTCAACCTGATGGGATGGAAGAAAGATGTAACAAGGTTTATTCGAGGACAGGATAACATTGCTACCGCATCGGTGCCACGTTGTGACAAAAATACAAGGGCGCTCAAGGCGTTATTCTGGTTCTATTCAGAGGGTGTCTGAATGTTGTACAGCAGAGTCTGCTGGGATCCAAACCTAAATCCCACACACACATTTTTGTGTTTAACTCCTCACCTGGAGCAGCTGGTGTCCTGAGCTCAACCACAGCTCCCTCTCCCCTTCCTACCTTTCTGTTGAACTCCAGCGCCTTGTGCTTGCGATCCAGCCGCGCTCCCTCTCCCCCCATCTGACTGTCCTCTACGCTGACGTTACGTTTTCGTCTCGGGCCGAGACACAGCACGCCCAGACGCAGCGTCCTCCCCTGGGATGACTTGATCAGCGCCGCGGCCGTCTCGTGCTGCCGGACGGGGATGCCGTTGACCTCCATGACGTAATCGCCGGCCCTCAAACCCGCGCGGCCAGCCGGAGAGCAAGGCGAGCAGTCTTCCACCAGAAGGGGGCAGTCACCCACAATGGTGAAACCGAACCGACCGTCTGGACCCGGTATGATGTCCATCTGCAATGCAGGGTGGAAAAAGGGGTACATAAAAAAATAAACCAATTCCCTAACATGATCATCGACCTGCGCCCAAGGGCTGCTAATGAGACCCTTAGTCAAATGCAAATTACTTCCACACAAAACTGCACTCGCTTTAACCTACATACGCACTGTCGCCAAGGATTCAGGAGTTTTAATACCTGCTGTATGCGGGACACCACTCCGATGCTGGGAGGGATGGTTTTCTGAGTCTGAGCGATGGCGATGACAGCCTGCGGACCCAGCGTTGACACATTGTTGCCCTCGATCTCCAGGACCTGGTCCCCCGCCTGCAGTCCCGCCAGGTGAGCGCTGCTCCCTTCCTCCACGGACAAGATGTAGCTGGGTCCATTCCCGCCGAGCTGGAAGCCAAATTCCTCAGGCCAGCCCTGGTTGGACGTCGGCATACTGAGGACTTGAAAAAAAAAAAAAGAAATAGCGCCTGAGAAATCTACGAGAGTGCGCTGAACTATGATGCGGCACAACAGAACATGTTAGATTAGGACGCTGCACGAAAAAAAATGACTCTAACCTGCAGCTGCATATGCATTCAAGTCAATCAGCATTGTGCTAAAGACTCTCCAGCATATAATCCCTAGTAAGCCTTATAATTCTCTGCTATTGTGTCCTGTCTCTTTTCCTTCCTCTTCTCCTCCGTGTCTCAACGTGTACTACTGAGAGCATCGCTGTAACCCTCCGCCCTGAACCATGACACACTCAACCGCCCCTGACCTGGTTCACAGACTCCAAAGCAGCCAATCAAATTAAGGCGTCGCAGAGATTGTGACCCCGACTATCCCGGGAGACAAAAGTTTCTCCCGGCATACGTTTCACTTAGCGCACGTTCAAGTCTTTGCTGTTGAACAGTAATCATGCAACACTTTTTAAGCAGATTATAGATAAAAAAAACAGGGCTGGGACAAAATTAGGGATTGAGATGTTAAACACAGATTGAATAAATCCACATTTGATCTTTTAAAAAAACAGGAACATGACAAAAACAGAATTACGGAAATTCATATCTTGGCTTTTGGTAAGTTTAATCTATCATAAAGCCCACAGCTCAGCGGGTGGCTAATGATGTGTTCCACAGCTCCCAAAGCCAGAGAACCGCAGGATGCAACCGGTGGACGAAGCTGATAACAGACTTACAGAAATCTTTTGATGGATATCGAGAGCCCCGTTTGCTCTGTCGAAAAGAGTATCTGCCTTTTTTGTTTTGCAAAAACTTCTTCATCTTGAGTGTCAAATCGCAGGGGGCCTGCGAGCGGGGTATGATCCAATGTGTCTCCTTAGATACAATGTGAAAAAGGAAAGAAAAAAAAAAAGGGACAACGACACAACTTGTCCTTGATCACCCCCACAACCCAGAGTCACAGAGAGAGGGTGACAAACTCAGATCATTGCTCCCATCTGAAAACACGGCAGTCTCTTCGTGAGCCAGGGGTGAGTGTGCATGAAAAGCAAGCGCCGGTCTCTCTGTGAGTGTGTCAAGGAGTCCTGAGTCTCATCCCTGATTCATCCTTTAGGCCAGCCTGCCTCGCACATTGTTAATCAGAAAAGTGGGACGTATGCACCCGCGCACCTCGGTTCCTTAATAATTCTCTCTCCATAAAGGGTATTGTGAGGCCTCATTTTTCTATAAATATACTGGTGTGTCTTTTTCCTCCTCCTCCTTTCTTGGCTAGGTGGCTCTCCGAGGGACCGCTCCTGCCCCAGAATTTCTCTGCGTCGGTGAAAGAAAAAGCCTGATGAGTATTAATTGGAGCGTCGCGTCGCCTGGTATTCTCTGGGTCCATTTGGATATTTCGACGTGTGTGTGGGTACACTAAATGCCCGGTCCACCCAGAGGGAGCAGGGGCAATTTAAGACCTGCTGGATTAGTAGGATTATTGGCTGAATGTTTAGCTGTCCTCCACCCCCTGTTATTAACACGGTAGGAACACATGCTACCCTCCCGTAATATATAGTGGCAATTGCTATAGTGGTGCTATAATGCGAGGGAATATTTATAGACACTGAGTAAAAAAATCTGCCACTGGATAACTAAATCCAAAAGATAACTTCAGTCTCGGATCTGATGATATTAAACTGCATGAAACGGAGTGGCATGATATGACTGATAAATATATATATTGGCTAACTGTATTCATTGCAAAGCCCGCCCCCACTTATGATGATTTTAAGTATGAATTTCCAATTCAGTTTGCAGGAACAATTCTCTGCTTTGTCAGCCTTGCATTGCCAGTCAATTGCAGGCCCACAGACAGACAACTATTCAGTCTCGTACATCCAGGCAATCTTCACAATCAACCTGCTGCATATTTTTGGAGGAAACCGCGGACACGGGGCACAAACATACAAACTCCACACACTAATGTCCCCTGTTGGGATTAAACCAGGGTTCGCATGCGCCACCATGCCCCCCTTGTCAGTAATACCATTTTAGATGAAATATTAAATATCACAGAGGGTCAACAGGTTTTTTAGGGTGCATCATTGCTATTTGGCTCCACAAAAGCTCTTGGTGAATTTTCGCCTCCTTTCTGAATTCTTACCAAGCAGGACACAAGCTGAGCCCAATTTCTCTGCACCCCTGACAGGATGAGGGCAACTGTTGCTATTTATTTGGCATCATTCCTGTCTTAAAGCTAACTGGCATGCAGAGCTGAATAGCCTGGTTTGCAGCTTCTTTAGACTTAGTTCTCCTACTGCTCCACCTCACACCAATGCAAATTTACTAGAAACTGCAAAGAGTCTGGCCGACAGCAGCCAAAAAATTTCATAATGATCACAGAACTTCGACATGGAATTGCCACTGAAGAATGTAAAACCTTCAAGGTCATACTGCATTTTTAATGCATTTTTGATTTTAGTCAAGTTTACTCATTTCACACTCAGAAAATATTTAAAAAACTGTGGCAGTTCTATTCCCAAACACATGTTTTATGAAAGTAAGTTGTGACTGGTTTATTTTTATTTATCTTGTATGAATCTTAATATTATATTATATTAAGTCAGAACATTATGGTAAAGCTCTGCAATTAGGAATTTCAATATAATCAGGACAGCTGGATGGAAAGTACCATTAAAGGTGTACATTCGACGTTAGAGAGAAATTTGAACCACCAATACCGGAAAAACACATAGTAAGGAGCAGCCGATCCAGCATCAACTGAATAATTAATAGTAAATGGCTGTCTGCCTGAGCCAGACACTTAAATCAAACTCTCCACTTACACTACAGACTACGCTGCAAGTCTTCATGTGCGAAAACACACAAACAAAAACAAGACAATCTTTTGGGGGTGTCTGAATTATAAATTAAATATGCGATTCTCTTTACGGAAAGCAAGCAAGTGGCAAACTTAATACTGGTTTATGGAAAGATAGAATGAAAATATGAAACCGATCAAATCCACCCACATAGGCCACACACAGCATTTCTATTATAAAGAAGCTTTTGAAATGATCAAAACACCAGGAGCACACCAGGGGTTTAGAACTATCATATCACATACCTTTTTAAACAGCATCCAGAGATGGACACGCACACACTCCTGGGTCAGAGGCTTATCTCTAACACCATGAGCAGTAACATGAGTGTTTGGCCAAGTCTGCAACCAGATCCAGCAGGTGTCTCATGATGCATTGTGCACGGTTGAGGATTTCAGTGGTGAATAAAGAGGCAAGGTAACTCTTGAGTTCATCATTTATGTAGACGGCAGGGATAAAAAAGTCAAAAAAGTGCATCTTTGAAGGCCGGTCGTGCTGAATCCAGGGCAAAGCATAAGTGTGTCATATCACTTTCTCTTCCAAGTTGTTTTTTTTTACTTCAGTGCAATTATAAAATAAAAAAAAAAAAAAATAAATAAAAAAGAAGATAAAATAAAGAAAAAGACATCTACATATTTAAGGTGGCTACTTCATTGGGAAATCGCTTTTGAAAAGTGTTAACATGTTGGTAGCTATTGTTTGACAAATTAATACTTCCTTCACGTCACATTAGTGGCTTTGTCCCCACCCATGCATTAGCTGTTAGCTTGGGGGTTAGCTGATCCATGCTAAGGAAGTAGTACAGTCCCTGTTTACAAATCGCAGCGACATGACGAAGATGTGATGGAATAACATATGTTTTTACTAAATACGGCCCCGCAATGCCGGCGTGAGATAATTACACTACAAAGACGTTATGTGTGACCTCTACAACAAGGTAAGAGGAAAAAGCGATTGTACAGAAAGCGCTAGAAAGTAATGAAAGGGAAGGGATAACGATGTGTACCGGTTGCTAATGCTTGCTAGTTCACTTCAACTCGACTCATTTTTGACTCGTTTTTTTGGCTTGTATTTGCTATTTGAAATAAACTGAAATAAAAACAAAGGGACACATAACTGCCCAAATAGCGCATTTGTGTGTGTGTGTGTGTGTGTGTGTGTGTGTGTGTGTGTGTGTGTGTTCTGAACACCTGTTGTTCCTCAGGTAAAGACATGGATTTCCTCACGTTGTTCGCCATGTACGTGGCGGTTGTGCTAACTTGCATTGTGCTGGTCTGCAAATATTCAGGACAACAACAAACCCCCTTTACGGTCGTTTTTAACTTCATCGCAAAGGTAAAGACCAGAGAAGCCACTTCACGATTCTACTACAAAACGACGCTGCGTGGCGCTGTTGCGTTTTATTTATTTTTTCAACAGGATTGACAGTTACTGGCATGTCCCCTCCACACAGGTAGCTGCACCTTTTACACCCAAATGGGTCACAAAGGTGTCCCAGTGGACCATGCACAGGCTGTTCCATCAAAGGTGCGTTACTCAAAAAATAAGGAAAAGAAACCCTGGATAAAACAAAAATAGATTATAATAACGTGGTATACAGAAGAGAATTCACTACAGTAAATTTTATGAGCTTAGCCATTGGAAAGCCATGTGTCTCAGGCTTTGTGTTAACTCCTTCTCTATTTAACAGAATACTTGTTAAAGGCTTTTGATTGCATTTGAGGGAAAGACTTTTTTTAACATTTCAGAAAAATGCAAGTCATTTCATTTTTCCCAACATTGCCTATGTAAATTTCTGTTTTATACTCATTTTTAGGTAATTTCTTGCTGACTTGATGTATTTGCTTATTTAAGTTGACTGTGTGCCAATTTTCAAAGACATAATTCCACAATAATGAAAATAAATTGTGAATGTGTCAGGTGTTTCTTTTTCAGCATAAATATTTTCCTAAATCTGCAAATAATTATAAAAAGTCAACAATTTTTTTTTTTTTACAAGACAGTGTCAAATATTATATTGCCGTTACATTTGACACGGTATATTCTCTTGGTCTGCTTCATGTATTATACACCTTCTCACAGACGGATCTTCTCTCTGACATGCGTAATCTATTGGACCTTCAGGTGATTCTTATTCTTTATCTCTTTCTTGACATTTCAGGAGCAACATATTCATGTATCTGCATATCCTGCTGGAGGCTGCCGTTTACTTCGAGTTCACTTATGAGGTATTTGGATATTGTAGGGAGATGGATACCACCCTGACCAGCCTGTCTGTGCCTTATATCCTGTTGACCATAAAGTCACTCTTCTTCTACCTCTGCATCAAGAGAGATCCAGGTAACATTTATGACTGTCCATAACCAAGTAGTGCATATAACCCTTGTTGTTAAACAAGATTTGATAGAAAAGAAAAGACATGTTTAGCCTGAATGAACCGGTTCAGTTTGTCTTTCTCATAACCATCCCTTAGGCACAGTGACAAAGGAGAGAATATCTGCTGATCAGATCCACATTTATCCGTATGACAGGAAGCTATTTCACCCAGGAGTTTCCTGTCCGACCTGCCAGCTTATCAAACCCGCCCGCTCCAAACACTGTCGTAAGTGTTTTACTTAAAACGCCAGCGACGGTAGCTTTTCTTGTCACACTGGCTTGGATATTTGCTTCGTGGTCGATTTTTGCACCCTTACAAATCAGAGTTGTGATTATGTTTGTGCTGCTCCTCCCTTTTAATCCTCACAAAGACATGATTTGTTTTTGCACCTCATGCAAGTGCCTGCATAATGTTCTAAATGGGGGAAGAAAAAAAAAAGGATTTGCCCAGATCTGTTCACTGAATCACTATCTTGTATTTCAGGCGTCTGTGACAGGTGTGTCGTGCGTTTCGACCACCATTGTGTCTGGGTGAACAACTGCATCGGCGCTAAGAATCAACGTTACTTCCTGCTTTACCTCTGCAGCCTGTGCGCCATGGCAGGCAGCATTGCCCTACTGACGGCAGATATGCTGCTTCACCTCGTTTTGCGTTCAGGGCTTCTCCGGGCCAGTTACATTGACGATTACGGCCAGAAGCAACCGGCGGGGTTCGTGTTTGTTACACAGGTGAGACTCGACACAACAACATATCTAGCAAGATAAATTCTAGCATAATAAATGTGCACTTCGCTTCCTCTCTTTGCAGCACTTGTTCCTCACCTTCCCCCGAATCATCTTTATGCTGGGCTTTCTGGTGTTCGTCTTCTTCCTGCTGGCCGGCTACGCTATGTTCAACTGCTTCCTGGCCCTTGTCAACCAGACGTCCAACGAGTGGTACAAAAGCCGAGGCTACACTTGCCAGCACTGCCGACCGACTACGACAGCCGACGGTCTTTGCGCCATGGCGCCGGACCACTCTAAACGCTACTTTTATAGCCGGGGGCTCATTCGAAACTTGGGGGAGATTTTCTTCCCTCCACACCCTGTTTGTAAAAAAGACAATTGAAAGAAACCGCCTTCACGTTGCTTTGCTACACTTGCTGCAGGCCATATTGGCCACCACTGTGAGAAAATAAAATATTTTTATTTCAGTGGCTACATTACAAGTTCTCGCATGAGATGGTAAGATTCATAGCAAAAACCTCTCTCTGTTAATCAGGCGTTTTAACAAAAAGGGAGAATACTTTCTTTAGGATTTTATTTTTCCGTTCGCTACCTGTAGGTTTGCCATCCGCTGAGAATAGGGCTGATCATTTAACATCCTTTTCCACGTAATTTCCTAACTATGGTTTTGTGTTATTAGGCGCTAAACAATGTGCATGTAATGCATTTAATGGTCAGGGGGATGATAATGTAACTAAGACCCAAGACCTGTTAGAATTCACAGGTATTGTTGCACAACTTGGCTCTAGGCTAGTATATGAAGTATTAACCCAAAGTGACTCCTTCAGTCACATGTTAAAGATCCCTGCTTTTTGTGTTACCCCATTCGGTTGTACTGGAAGAAAACCACTGTCTATTATTGTTCCATTTCGAATACCTCCTCATAATTTTTGGTCATGTCGTCTATTTTGGGAGATTTTGCCATTTTAATGTGAGATTTACAACAAGTCGCACCCGGTTTCTTCTGCTACTTTCTTCCGGCTTCACGGTCCTCGAAATAATGCGACATCTCATTTTAAACAAGCATCACATGACCTGATAAGTCATACGTGTGAAAAAAAAAAATGACACGGCGTGAACTTGTGAAAGTGTTCTCCCGGTCAGCCACACCGCCGTACGTGTGACTCATATAGGCGAAAAAAATGTAGGGAAGTTGACGTTCACATGCGTCTTGTCTAGTCGAGTTCCCTTTTTCCGATTACTACATGGTTACGTGAACGCACCACGAAGACCGCACGCGTAGAGTCAAGCGACGGGCTCTCGACCGGAAGTGGGCGGCACTTTTCTTTAAGCCGGTGCGGAACTGAGTCCCCGGGATTCGCGGTGACAGGAAGGTCAGGCCGCTGTGCTCGGAAGAAAGCAGGAGGGGAGAGCCGGTTGCACTCGACCGCTCCGATCGTGCCATGTCCGGGTCTAAATGTACGCGGCTGAGCGGCGCGCTGGCGCGGCAGCTGATGGACGGCGTGGACTGCGTCCTGTTCGACTGCGACGGGGTGATCTGGCGTGGGGACCAGGCCATCCCCGGCGCCCCAGACGTCATTAACCGACTCAAAGAAAACGGCAAGAGGGTCTTCTTCGTCACCAACAACAGCTCCAAGACCAGGAAGATGTACGCGGACAAGATGTCCACGCTGGGGTTCAACGTGACCGAGGAGGAGGTGTTCGGAACCGCGTACTGCTCCGCCATGTACCTGCGGAGCGTCTGCGAGCTGCAGGGGAAGGTGTACCTGATCGGGAGCAACGCCATGGCGCAGGAGCTGGAGGCCGTGGGGATCCAGCAGACCGGCGTGGGACCCGATCACGTCTTCGGGAAGCAGGCGGACTGGGCCACCGTGCCGCTGGATCCGGACGTGAAGGCGGTGGTGGTGGGCTTCGACGAGCACTTCAGCTACATGAAGCTGAACCGAGCTCTGCAGTACCTCTGCAGGTCCGACTGTCTCTTCGTGGGGACCAACCGAGACACGAGGTTGCCCCTGGAGGGGGGCAAGGCCGTCCCAGGTGAGGAGACCCCCCCCCCCCCATCACCTCCAGGAGACCCGTCACACCTGCCACATCTGGTCTGCTGTTAGGCTGTGAGACTGACATATTCATTCTGATCAGTAAATGAATCAATCTTAAAATTCAAACTCCTCAAGTTTCAATGATCAGGAATTCTGAAACGATTCATCTATTTATGACCTCTCACCTACAAGCAGTTCCCCTTTAAATAGATTATCATAAAAGTTCCAAACAAGATGTTTATTCACTGTTTTCCCACCTCCAATAAGGTAAGACCTCGTGTCTACCTCGATTTTTACTTCAATGAAACCGATGAAAGGCACGTTCTACTCTATTCTGTACCGCTTATCCTATAGTTATAGTCAAATCTACATTTCTCAATTAGTTTCAGGTGATTTTAGGGAACGTCTTTGCAAAACTGTGGTCACGTGACATGTAAAAAAGCATTGCCTGACCTCCTGACCTCGTCCCTCCAGGTACGGGCTGCTTGCTGCAGGCTGTGGAAACCGCCGCCCAGCGGCGCGCTCAGACGGTGGGCAAGCCCAACAGCTTCATGTTCGACTGCGTGGCGTCCAAGTACGGCGTGGACCGCGACCGCTGCCTGATGGTGGGCGACCGCCTCGACACGGACATCATGCTGGGTTCCAACTGCGGCCTCAAGACCCTCCTCACGTTGACCGGCGTCAGCACCGTGGCGGACGCCGAGGCCCACCGCGAGAGCGGCTGCGCGGAGCGGCAGGGGATGGTCCCGGATTATTACGTGGAGAGCATCGCGGACCTCCTGCCCGTTCTGCGGGGATGAGACTTGAACGGCGGTGTCGCCGGGACTGCGGCGCACCTGAAGACCTGTCGCGCACCGGGCCGGGCTGTCCTCAAGTGTTTTCGAGTTTAACATTCATCCAATGTTTTAGTTATACCAAATCATAAAAATGCTTATTTTGACAAAATCCTTAATAATGGTGCTATTTAAAAAGAATACTTAAAAGCTAGCTAGCACCTTTTGTCTGTTAAGACATTGGCATTGCTTCTTTTGTCACATATTCCAGCAGCTTCACTGGCTGTTGGACACGTGATATCTCACTGTAGCTCTCTCTATGCAGGTAAAACACAAGCAGCAGTGTGCAGAAACGTACACAGACGCTTTGGACACTCTGCGAACGTTCACTCCGGGGAGGGTGAATGCCGTCCTAAGAGTGCTAAAAAATCCCAAACCTCCCGGGTCATCTCACCCCAAGCTATCACACCGTCTGCAAAAAAGAGATAGATCATTGATCACCCCTTGAATGACGGAATCTCGTGCGTCACTCCCCAAAATAACACTTTATCTTACAAAAAGTTTATCACCTCAGGTTTCCCCCGCTTTTGGTAAACAAGCAATGTCACGTCCTTAGCGTTGGCAGCATTCCCGTCATCCTCTAATGTCTAAAACAATACATACGTTTTAGATAGTACGCTAGGCTTTACATTAAAATTAGATTTTATTATAAACATTTACCCGTCCAAGTATGAGTTTTGTAGGGTTGAACTATCAATTATTCCCTCCAATTTTTTTTTTTTTTTTTTTTTTTTTAGGAGGGGTGATCTACAGAATTTTAGCTCCTTCAATTGTCTACCTCTGTTAATAATTCACCTCACAGATCATAAGCACGGTTGAATTGCTGTATCAGGAGACGAGGGCTTTCACAGCAACCCGTTCCAGTATTTGACCCTACGGTGTAATCCAGGTCTCGGGTGAGAAGCCCCAGATGTCCGGGTCCGGTCCACCACTCGGCTCTGCCAGAACTCACCGAAAGGATACTTAAAAGTATTGTTTTGGAGTTTTTTTGTTTTTTTTTGAGGTAAAAGCCATTCATCTGAGGTGTGTTTGAGACGTGCGCTCTTCTGAGGCTGTCATTCTCTTGTTGTGCAAACCTCTGCTTGAGCAACTGGAATTGAAACTACAGGGAAAAAAAAAAACAAAAACGGCATTGATAGATAGTTTTGTAACGTGTTCTCAGGTTTACAGCTCTCTTTCAAAATCGGCAGAATAAGCGACGAGCAGAGAACTGGGCCGAAAGGCACTGAACTTGTTTAGCTTTCGTGTTTTCGGTTTTATCTAAACGAGACTCGAGGGACGGCGCAAGCGCAGCTGCTTCTGCCTCTGGTGTTGCAATTGCAACGGATATTAATAATTCACATGTTTTCCACCCTTTACTTTTACCATAAATCTTTCTTGTCTTTCGGAACTGTAGCCCTTCGCAAATTTTGAATGCAGAAAATAAAGCAAACTTTTAACTTCCCCCTCGTCTCTGTGGTTCGAAGCGACCGCGGTCACCTCTCCTCCCCGGGTCACCTTGGGTTTTCGTCGGCTGGATGCGACGGCAGCCAGAGCCGCTTATCACCTCTCGCTTGATGAGAGAGCCATCCGACCCGCGCCGGCTTCACCCCTTTGTCCATTGTTTGGGCTCAGGTAGGTGGCCGGTCACGTGTACGTGTGTGTGCGTGAGGGTGAAACGCAGGAAATAAAATGGATTTCCGAGGGTCAGATGTCATTGTAAGTACAGAAAATTGCCCTAAATAGAAAAAGAGCGCTAAGGAGATCACATATCAGAGCTGGGTTTGAGAATCTTTGATGCGACTGTTGGTTGTTTTGGGAGGGTAAGAGAGACACCAGAGGAGGAAGAAGGGGGAGGGAAAGGGAGGTCTATTGGACAAAGACCAGCCGGCCAGGTGAATCTGGTCTCAGTCTGCGCCGGCCATGATCGCAGCTCCGTGCCGATAGCGACCGCGCGAGGTGCTGTCAAGGGACGCAGGATGATGGTGAGGTGTTGGAAACACTCGGAGAGTTTGGGGGAAACGGTAAAAAAAAAAACCCAACATAACACGTTGCTTTTACAGCGGCGTGACATTTAGTTTATAGATTGTGTCGTCGTGGTGGTTCCTCTCTAGGACGCGAGCCCCGCCGCCGCCTTCCCCAAATTCCCGCCCAAGGCTTTCTGGGTCGGACTCTCGGCCTCCGTGCTCCTGGTCGTCATCGCTTTGGGTCTGACAGGGCATCTCGGGTTGCCGAGTCCCCCCTCCCAGGTAAGACGCCCCGGCTCGGCGAACCCTTTCCCCTCTCCTTTCGTTACGCTCCTGAGCTCCGCGCTCACGGACTCTCCCGTAAAAGTCTCCGCAGGCTTTTCGAATCACCGCTCCGGACCACGCCGGACTCTTCATCAACCAGTCGGCCGTCGTGGACCAGCAGAACAACTCGGTGACCCTCACCGTGACCTCGCCGGCGAACGGGACGTCGACCGTGCTTTTTGACGTCGAACACGTGGGTCTGGATTTAGCACGCATGTTTTCTCAGCCTTTCATGAGCGAATAATGCGAGCGGCGCCGCAGGTCACGCGGGGAGCGGTCTGACGGTCTGCCGTTGTCTCGAAACAGGGGCTGATTTGTTACAAGCCGGTCGATCTGGGGAGCTGCTTGCTTCAGACAATGGAGACGTCCGACTACGAGAACGTGCGCTCGCTCATCCGAGAGACGAGCCAAAAGGTAATGGAGCTGCTGACGTTTTCAGCATCGGCGATATTACTAAACAGCCATGTCCTGGATGTATTCAGGTTACGCGTGAAGAGAAACACTCCTTCGTATGTCCCACTAACCCCGATGCACATTTTCTATTCAGCTGATGTGAATTTGGAAAATGAATTAATAAATAACACACCAATGCGTTACCCAGGGCCGGTGGGAAATAGAGCGACGTGACGGCCACGCTAAAATGTGTCGACCGCCGTTTCTGATTATCAAATCCGCCCGCCAGTCTGGGTCCGCAAGGTTTCTTTAGGCTTTGCCTGATGTCCCAGTGCCCCTTACTCGGAGCTCTCAGTGCCTGCTTGAGCTTGACAGGCTCTCTCTCTCGCCAGCACCTCCGAATTCCTCGTCACATCTGATCCCCGCGGCCACATGTACGTGCCTGGGATCTTCTTACAGGAGGCGGCAAGCCTGAGCCCTGGAAACGGGCACAATGGCCACTCTGTATCAGGGCCTTTCAGCTTTTAAGACTCCTCTCCTGGACTGAAAGACTAGTTGAGCGGGAAACCGTCTAATTGACACAAGCGAATCTCTGGATATTGACCTCCTGACCATTTAAAAGGCTCGAAACTTACCGTTTCATAGGAGGTGATTTGTAACATGATAACAATATAAACCAATCCTTTATCATTTGAAATGCATTTCGAAGTAGGACATAAGCCGACACACACACTCACACACCTCCCCTGGCTTATTAACGTTGAGCGCAAGATAGTTCTGTGCAACTGTTACTTTGAGTCATGCTAAAAGCAGCCTAAATTTGGTCATTTGTGTGAAATTTGTCAGGTTCCTATATTCATTCAATTTTGGGGTATTTAATCATAACTTAACATATTAAAAATATACATGTATCTCTAATCAAATTGTTCCAGACATCCTGCAACCCCTTGCTATCTGAAGTTATCAAGTGCATGTGCTATATTTGTGTAAAGCGAGGATGAGTACTGCAAGGAGTGTAGCACTGATGTATTTGTGGCCTTTTAAATAGGGAGATTGGGAGTCAGGAAATTATATTTACATCCTTACCATCAACGCATCGTCTCCATGAACGCAAAGCGATGACAGGGCGGCGTCTCGTGGTGTCACATGTTGGGGCCTTGCACACTGCGCTGTTAAATTGCGCCACTGGCTCTTCTGCCTCACTGATAGGCCCGTGGAGGAGATCAACTGAGTGTTCCCCCCCCTCCACCCCCACGCTGGTTTCCACAATGCTCCTCTTGATGCTGAAACGGAAAAACTGGCTGTTACATGACTCATTCAGACCAAACGGTGCTTTAAGCGGTTTACGATCAAGAGCTGCTCGCAGGGATAAGTGGTGCAGTTTCACAAATAAGATTGCAGCCCCGTTGACCACACTGGGAAAGTTGAAAGACTAAAAACCGCGTCTGCTTCAATTCAGATTCAGTCATTTATTTTATTATGATTTCTCAAATGGATGAAATCACACTTGAACCTTTGTGAATGCTGTTTTCACGCCGTCCTCTCGCAGGGGGAGTTCCGGCTGACCGGCAACGAGACCCGGAGGCAGACGGAGTTCCTGGGCGTGCAGACGGCCAGTCGGGCGGACGTGTCCACGCTGGGCGAGCCTCTGCAGGCTCTGTGTCGAGGCAGGAGCGTCCACTGGACCCGCAGAGCTGAGGGTGAGAGCAGCCAACCAGAAATCTAGGCCACCCCCTTCCATTCCTTCAATCTAAGTGATCGAATGGAAAATTTTCTCTTTCAGAAGACTGAAAAATCCTAATGCATAATTTTAGTGCTTGAATCCATACTCTGGATTTAATTGTCTCATAGTTTAAAAAAAAAAAAATCTCATCAGATCAGTTGCACAAAATATCAGGACTGGCAAAGATTTAAATTAACAGAGTTAAAGTTTGCTTCATTAGTTTAGTTCATTAAATCGTTAAAAAAAAAAAGGATTCTGAATTGTTGTGTTCCTATTTTTGTATTTCCTGTCCCTGCTTCAAACAACAATTACCATGAGAAATAAAAGACATTTAAATGTAAGGAGTTATCTGACCTGGCCCGCCAACTGCATGAATCTGTGCTGACATTTCAAGCTGACACCCTGCTCCGGGCCCTCGGTGACCTTTACGCCGCTTCACAAGTACACTCCCTCCAAATATCATCCTTCACAAATCCTGCCCGATGCAAAGAAAAGGCAAATGGTTCGATCGAACACTTTATTATTAATATCTCAAGGATGTGGCGGATACTTCTAAAACGCTTCTTCTCTGCTTACATTGTGTTTCCCAAATTAGTGCACGTTGCTCCGCCGCTCAGGCCACAAAATGCTGGTCTGTGTCTGCAGAGCATGCACCTTGCTGCCATGTTTTTGATTTCGTCTCTCCCTCAGGGCCGGGCAGACAGAGGCTGGTCTACTTCTGCATCGATATCTGCTTTCCCAGCAGCATCTGTGTGTCAGTTTGCTTTTACTATCTGCCAGAGTGACTTGTTGATGGCCTCTACTCCCCCCAGCAGAAGATCAGGGAAACAAAGCTGTCTTTTTTTTTTTTTTTTTTTCAATTCTTAGTTGTCAATGTAAGAAAAAAAAAAAGGAAAGAAAGTAAGTAAAGCCAGCTTTGACTGTCTCCTTTGTGCCATACTGCCGCCAGTAACTAGCGAGTGGTCAACTCTTCCAGTACATTTCCATCCTTCTGAGGGAGGAGAGACGGAGACACGCTGTCGCCGTTTTTGCCAAAACCCTCTCGTCACTCCCCTTCATGTCTAATAACCTCTCTGGTGGCGCAATTCGGAGATTACAGAGAAAACCCTCCCCCCTTTTTGTGTGTTTTTCTCTAATTGTTGTTTCCTGTGATCCACTGCTTTGGTGTAATTCTTTGTAACCATTCCTTTTTGAAACGTGTTTTGAATAAAAGCTTAAAAACAAACAAACAAAAAAAAAAAAGTTATTGTGGTATTTCTGGCCAATTTGATCTTAATTAAAGTAAAGATGGGAAACAAAATGTGGACTAAATAAGGTCCTTGTTTTTGAGAAGAATAAATGAGGGGATTGTTCAATAAGCCCATGTGTGTATGTTAATAATCAAGCATCATAAAGTCTGTGTCTAATATTGATTAAAAATTGTAGTGTCTTCAACACAGCATGCTAATTTAGAAAGCTACAGTCTGATTCTCTGTCAGTCTTTTGCAGATTTTCATTGCTCTTTCAATGTCATGTTTTTGTTGTCCAGGACCTTGATAGAACATCTGGTTGACTTTGCTGAGCATTTCCCTTGAGGGGGGAAAAAACAAAAATAATTAAAAAAAAAAACAAAAAAAACAAACAAATTTTCATATTGTGATGTAGAATGGGAATTTTACATTTCTAAAAATAATGAATAAAAAAATAAAATAAACAAGTGATCAAAGGTGGGTGTTATTTTACATAAATATACAGATTATTCTATGAGACACCTTATAAAATCCACCGCATTGCTTTTAATGCTTATTTCTGGTCGAGACACACTGTCGGGGGGAGGGGGTGTATGGATTTCTACTGGAACGTGGTGTAAAATCCACTTGGGCCTTTGTAATTTACATTTATGGCCAGACTATAATGACAGGCTCCTGGCAAAAAAAAAAAAAAAAAAAAACAGCACCAGAGGCATCTTCAACCGCAGTTGCATTGCGTCATGTTCAAACGCGAGCCTTAACTCCCTCAAGATGAGAGTTTCTTGGATGGGCACAAGGAATCCCGCTCGACGCCGACAGACACACACCGACTGGGAAGCGAGTTCATTTCTTTTCTGTCTGCTCGTCCGCGGCCCCCCTCAGCCCAGCGCGCTGTCATTGAAGGCCAGACACACCACAGCCTTCTGGTGGCCGCTGTACTCCCTCTTGATCTCGCCCGTCTCCACGCACCACAGACGAGCCAGGTTGTCTGAAGAGGCTGCGGGGAAACAAAATTAAACTTAAGAGGCACAGATGTAAGTCTCTCACGACATGTGAAGCAGCGCGGAGTGAAAACAGGATCGGATCCTCAAAACGAAGGCATTCCCACCGCGATCCCATTAGGATTCAGGGATTGAAGGCTTTTATTGTCATTACACAGAGTGCAATGACATTTAAAGATAGCAGTTGTCAGGTTCAGTGGAATCAAAACAGACAAAACACAGCTTTAAAAACCAGGACAGAGCAAAACAATACAACGATAGCAGCATCTCTGGGTTAGAGATATAAGGCAGAAAAAATATGAGCCCAACAATATAAAAAAACATAAATAACAACTAAAAGAATAAATAGATAAATATGTAGATGGAAAAAAGTAAGACATAAAAAAGTGATGAGTGGAAAAAATGGTTTACTGCACTGTACTGTGAGGTTCAAGGGTTCAGGGTTGTGTCGATTTTAGCGCGGTGACTGCTCACGGGTAAAAACTGTTTTTCAATCTCTCTGTTTTTGCCTTAATTGTCCTAAACGGCCTTCTCGATGGCAACAGCTAGAGTAGGTGGCGGTCGGGCTGGGATGGATCTCTGAGGACGCTGTGTGCGTCACACGGACAAATGTGCACGATTTTTACTGTTTGGATTTCATCTTTTGTACCGATCACGGGGAAACGTTAATCGTCGAGGCCGGCCGGCTTCGTTTCGCGTACACTGACCTGTGACGATGTACTGCGAGTCTCCTGAGAAGGCGCAATCCCACATCCAGCCTCTAGATGTCTCTCCAGGATTGTTGCTCTTGATGCTCAGCTCAGTCATTAAGGAGAAATTGGATGTCCTCCATATCTTGCAGGTCTGGTCCGCTGAGCAGGTTGCCAAGAGACTGCGGACGACAGAGACACCGTCGGCCTTCACATCCGAGGAAACAGAGGATAGTTTTTCCCGGGGAGTGTGCACTTTCTGATATAGGTTCATTTCATGTCTCCTCTTTGACGTTTTGAAAAATATTTCACGGAAAGCAGAGAAATTAACAAAAAAACAAAACAAAAAAAAAACAGGCGTGAACACTCACGTGGAATCGGGGCTGAACTTGCAGCGGAGGGAGTAGCGCGTGTGGGCCGGGATCTTGGTCTTGGGAATGAGCTGAGTCACCTCGTCTCCGATGCCTCCAGCAAGGTTCCACACGTAACAGTTTCCCTGTTCGGGGGGACAAACGGAGCCAACGGGGCTGCACTTAGCGAAGTAGAGACAACGTTTAAAACCCGATACTTATGATTATCAGACAAACCGGCCTTCAATCCTGGCGCCGATGGTTTTATGAAGTAATATTTAGGTACTGACCGAGCTGTTGACCGCTGCCATGTAACTGGCATCCGGGTCGATGTGAACTGAGTTGACCGAAACCTCGGGCTCGGGAATCAGCTGCTCGTTGTGGTCGGTCTTTAGGTCCCAGATATGAATCACTCCGCTCTGGTCTCCGACGATCAGCTCAGCCTGGAAACAAAACGTTGCGAGGTTCACCGACTTTGCTTGAAACTGCTGCGACTGAGTTGGTGCTCATTTAAAACAAATTGCGAATATAGGGGAGGAAATAACACATCTCAAGGTGACCGCTTTCATTGGGTCTGTCTGACATCAGGCTAAGGCATCTGAGAGTGGATCCTTAAAGTGAGGGGCTAAAAAATAAAACGTGACAGATCGATGATAGTCTGTAATTAAACGAATATCAAACAACCATACATTAGTATTGCATTGTGCAGGAAATATTTTGGGAATAATTGCAAAAAAAAAAAAAAAAAAAAAAAAAATCAGCAACAAGTAGGAATTGGGATAATAACCTTAAAAATCAGGAAGAAATGAACCCAAAATGAAGATAACTTTAAATATAGTTCATCATCGTTATTTAAAGTTGTCTTAATTTTGGGTTGATTTCTTCCTGATTTTTAAAGTTATTATCCCAAATCCTACTTGTTGTTGATTTTTTTTGTTTTGTTTGCGATTATTTCCTACTTGTCACAGTAAATCAAAACACTGGGTAACTAAAGTATAAATACTTTTGATATATTTTGTTGCACATCATCAGTCAACACAGGAGAGCAGTTCTAAAAGTTGCTTTTCTCAAATGATTAGCTTCTAGGTAAGTCTTCCAATGGGAAATACATTTTACGTGTCTGAACAGTCTCTGGAAACAACGAAATATTCCTGTGAGATATCGGTTTGCTGTGAGAGAAAACAGAGTAACACTCGGGCGGACCAACAACAACACAATATGTAGGTTGAGCAAATATGAAGGGGAACAGAAACATTTGTGTGGGGGAATGAAACGGGGAAGCCAAGCTGACAGGGGGATGTTGCCTTAGGGGATGGTTTCATCTGAAAAGTCACATCTTGTGTCAGCAAGGTCTTTCACAGGCAGGAATGCTCTCTCGGGCCCCGGTTTAGGTGTGATGGGCAGGCTGAGGGGCGGACAGAGCATGGGGTCGGCCAAGCAAAACGAAAGATGAGCCCGTGTTTGAAATGTCCCCGGTTCATTGGAGCTACAGTGTCTGCAGACGGCACAGAAGTAAGGGATCTTTCTCACAGGTTTAAGCCGTGTCGTGGTTCGTGCTGTGGAAAGGCATGGCAGTGCATCCCAGATGCGCGATGCCGAACACTGATACGGTGAACAGAGCAAGCTGTCCTTCAACAGATGAAACGAACTCCAGAGCTCCGGTTTCATCGTCATCCAGTCCGTCTGGTTCAAACAGGCTTCCAGATGAAGAGCCGAGAGCCAGAATCCACATGAGAAACGTGGCAAGTTTAACAAGAGACTCGAGACAACACGCCAGCTGAGAATCAAGACAGCAGGATTGCTGCTGCCTAAACACAGAGCAGATTTCATTTGTTTGTTTTCTGTAATCTTTGGGCGGCCTTATTAAAAACAACCTCCAGTGTAAGAGTTTCACAACATACTGTGGTATTTTTTGAAAAAACATCAAAAAAAAAACAAAACACTAATCATTGATATGTAAATAGGTCTGACTCATATTCACGCAGTGTTGCTGTGATGCTCTTTCAATGCAGTCTGCAGATTTCATAAGAATAAGAACAACTTTATTTATCCCGAAGGAAATTGTTGCGCCAGAGTTTCAAGTAAAACATAACAACAATAAATAATAGTAGAAAATTGTATAAACACTAAAAAATTCAATTAACCACTATATGGATTGTAATTCACACAAACAGGTATGTATTAGACTGATGCGATTGAAAGTATGAGTGCGTGCATTCTGCACATTATTCCCCAATAATCTGGCAGGACGAATGATCAATTCTGTGAGTAGGAATTTTGCTTTCTTTGCATCACAGCAAACGTGATGTCTCACCTGGTTGGGATGCAGACAAACACAGTTGATTGGTGCATTGACCTGGAAGATCCTCTGACACTGGAGGTTTCTTGACCTGGGAGAAAAAACAGGATACAATTCAGGGGCTGCCAAAGCGGGGGTCAAGTCCATGGCATAGATATTTTAATCACAACTGCCGGACAAGAAAATCCAGATATGATCCTCCAAAATTGCTACAAATGACTCTTTAGTGCAAATTGTCTTGGATATGTCTTTTTGACAGATCTCGAATTTGGAAATTGTTTCCTAGTGTGCAGTTCTCTTTTTCAACTCACTGACTTGAGTGATATCCCAATTATCAAAAGTGCAGCCTGTAATCAAGCAAGTAATCACCTTCAAATTGCAGATAAAGTACTTTCCAAATAACAAAAAAGACAAATTAAAATGCCTAAGACATGGGATAATAACCATTTTAGAATTACCAAAACATATAATTCAACACCTCTAAAGGAGGTGAGGTTCATGTAGCTTTGTTATGTGCCATTGTCAGGTCTTAAGATCTCATTTAGGTACACTTGAAACATACAGCTGCTAAGACATGTTAGAATGGCAACTATAAAAAGGGACCATTGATGTTTTTGAACATTTTTATTCCTACAATGTTTTCAGAATTTTTCCTGACGTCTCCCACCTCAGGTCCCAGATGCGAGCCATGCAATCTTCTCCTCCTGTGTACATCCAGCGTCCGTCTTCGTGGAAGCCCACCGACGTGATGTTCTTGGTGACGCCGTCATAGTTGATCACAGGGTTGGGATTGTTGGAGTTCAGGTCGTACATGCGGATGTGCTGATAACCTAAAAAGCAGATGACATCCGACTCGCCACTTCGTCCCTTACAATGAAGAGCAGCGATGCTACACTGAAGCCTCTATTTATAAATACACGCATAACATTATGCGTGTATTTGTGTGGTGACATTATGCATAGCATC
Source organism: Fistularia commersonii (assembly GCF_037954325.1). NCBI lineage: Eukaryota > Metazoa > Chordata > Actinopteri > Syngnathiformes > Fistulariidae > Fistularia > Fistularia commersonii. Next base: position 6,991,355 of record NC_141316.1, read on the forward strand.
ACCTTCTGAATAGAATTGCCCAAGCTTTTTTTTTTTTTTTCAAATATCACAAAAAACCTGATTATGTTGGCTACAGAGTTGATTCAATTATTATTATTTTTTTTTACACCAATTATTTTAAGGTTACAATATGAAGAGAGGGAGGTCCAATTAAATTTTGTTTGGATAAATGTGGGAAAAAAATGTTAAATTATCTTTAAACCAATGTGACAGCTCATGAAAATATTCATGATATGTAAAAACAAGGAGGAACTACCTTTATTTTATTTTTAGCTTTCCAAAATACTATATTCTTCTCTCCCTTGCTCTATAAAAAGGACAAAGTGCTGCTGTTCACCCACCTGCAGCTGCTATCATGCTCCTGTCAGGTGTGACTTCGAGAGAATTCACTTGCTGGGGGAAATTGTCAAGGGACAAAAAACAGCTTTTCAAACGTCCTCTATGTTGCATATCTTCCAGACTCAACCTGCAGATCCGCAGAGGAAAGGATACGGAGTCCTGGTGCTGGACGGTCCGGGTGCAGATCCCGCTGTGGGCCTGCCAGAAGCGGACCGTGTGATCATATCCAGCGGTTGCCAGAATGACCGGGTCGCTGCCCACCGTCCCCTGGTTCACGTTCATGCTTGGGCTGCTCGCATGGAAAACACTGCATGGATTGGTATCGGACGGGTAGTTAGCTTATTCAAACGTGGTTTACTTGCATTAAAATGTCACTGCTACGCTAAACATTGTAACATTACTGCTAACCAGTGGCGTCCAGAACCGTGTTAGCCTTCGTTAGCTTAACAGACAGCCTATTCCTTACTGTTCAGACACTTTTATGTGACGGTTAAAACACATAGAAATATGTAACGGTGTTTGTAGTAATTGCAACTACTAAATGAAATATTCTGGCGTGTTTTCATTACCTTCCTCAAGAACGGAGACAAATTGGTCCGTCCGTGGAAATCGTCCCCTGCTGCAACAACTTGCTGCAGGAGTTCCGCTTTGGCAGTGGCCGCACTGCTGCCACCTACCGGCACATTCTGTCATAGCAACACAACCATACTACACGAAATGCATCTTTCAAGCTGAATTTTTTATATCATTTTAAAATGTGTTATTTTCAATTATGTAGTCAATGGGCTTTATTCCTCAAAAGATCTATATCTTGATGAAAGAATATTGAAGTATTGAATTCAGCCTTTCTTGAAGCTATCAGATGTGCAGGACTGGGATTTAATATGTATATGTGAAACACCAAAGCTGTGATAAAAGACTACATGTGTTTATTTTTGCTTAGTGCTTCGACTTGTCTGTTTAGCATGTCCTTACATAAAATAACACACTGCCTTTGTTTGATAAATAGCTTTATAACTTTATTATGGTTCAATCAATGAGTTGGATAATTGAAACAACCATTGAGTTTGAGACTTAACATTACCAGTAAGTAAGATAATTTAAATTCAAAAACAAGCAAACAGCACTTTTCAATAAAAATGTTACATAAATAGTAATTACAAACAAACATGACATCCACGTATATAACCTGAAGCTGCACAGCTAACTGTCACCATGGCAGCAGAAGACTGGTGACCATGCAACTTCCAAGTTGACAGTTTGTCACAGCTGCTGTAGCAGGGCAGACATGTGCAGTTTCACCTCTCCTGGGTCGGCCAGGGAGCAGCCAAGCACCGTCCCCCTGATCCCACTCTTCATCTTAGTGGAGGGCAGGATCTAAAACATAGGGCCATGATTGAAAAAAACAAAACAAAAACAAACAAAAAAATAAAATAACCTGTGTTTTGAGCAGCAAAAAGAGAGGGTAGATTAGACATAACAAATGTACCTTCACAAATATTTTGCATCTCTCCAAAAGAAATTTCCACTTCATTGCTGTGCGTTCGTCATCGGTCAAACTCATGAACTCCACCATCTACAACGCAAATCATTGAAGAGCTTTGAGTTTGGGCCTTATAGAAACAGTATTAATGTGAGAAGTACTACCACTGATTTGCTTTATTCACATTGGTCACTACTTTGAATAAACTGATAATTAGGAATATCATAATACTCCCCAGTACAGTCACCAAGAAACTAGCTGAAATTTTTCTATTAGGTATTTCTGTAGAATCTAATGGTTAGATCAGTGATACTGTGTGAGATTTCTACTATTTCAATGTTATTAGAGGCTTTTGGACTAAAAAGATATTTTCATCATGCCAAGGCCACTCAGCCATATGGTGTATTTTTTCATGTGATTCCCTTGATTTTACAGGCATTGTCATGTATCTCTGCAGGACAGTAATACTTCCCCATGTGGTCTGGCCTTGTGTTGACTTAGTATTTCTATATGTCTTAGTGCGCTGTGTCTTTAATGACTCCACGCAGGAGCCAGTTTGAAGTAATACTAACAGAGCAGCCTAGCGTCTTCTCGGCCACGGGGCTTCTGAGGCTGCAGCCCTGCAGTGTTCCTGTGTGGTCTGTCAGGTCGATCGTGAGGTCAAAGCCCGAGGAGGCTGAGAAGGCCTGATCCCTCCCTGGACACATCTGGTTGGAGCAGCTCTGCATGTCCTCATCCACCTGGAACTTACACCTGGAGCTGGGACAGAAGAGACAGCCTCATCAAGTTGACAACAGAAAAAAAAAAGGTTATATTGAACAGAAACACAGCTGATCTGCTTGTGTGAACAAACCAGCGTGTTCGTATGACTTTAGAGACAGAGGAATCGAGATCCAGCTTGGAGAGGAAGCTGTATGTGATGCCAAAGAAAGCCTCTGGGGTTTCACGGGCCTTTTCTTTCAGCTGATTCACGGTGTACACGTCAGTGATGGAATCCACTGCAGCAAAAAACAAAACAATGTATGTGTCTGCATCTACAACCTTTCATAAGTGATATAGCTGCCCTTTAGTTTTTGTTAGTCTATGTCAAAAAAAAAAATCACATATTTATTTGTGCATTTTTACAGGGATTTTATTCATATTTAATTTGCAGTCATCAGGTGCAGATGGATAGACAGAAGTATATACCAAAGTTCTTTATTATGCTTTTTTGACAAACCTTGGATTTAAAGAAAAATACATATTTGTTTGAACTTATTAAGTCTATTTTTATATATCCCTCTTAAAAATGTGTTACTTTCCACAGTAACTACTTGATATTGATTGATTACAAAAACAGACATGAGTAGTAAATTGGCTATTAATCACCATTACACTCAGATACAATTACTTAAAAATAATTGCAAGTATTTCTGATTGAAAAATAATAAGACATCTCCTGGAAATCAACAATAAGGGGGAAGAAATTCGCAATCAATGGGTAAGATAATGCATTAAAATCAGAACCCAATGACTTGTATGAGGGGAATATGCCGATGTGCTGTATATTAAAAAAGAATCATCTGCCAATTTTGGCCTTTTTATTACCTACCGGGCAAATCTTCTGGTTTGTCGTCTAGTTCCAGAGCACCAGACTCAGACAGCTCCTTAGCATAACTGAACAGCAGGCTGGCCTCCCTGGTGTCTGAAAACAAATTGTGACTGACTTGTACTGCAACAGTAAGCGTGTGATGATGAAAATATTCTAAAAAATATTCTTTATGCACTGAGCACCATTGGCGAATGATTAGTTTGGGCTTAAAATGAAAAAATCTGATTCAATGCTTTCTTGAATGTTACTTACCGGGATTGACAGTGATAATGGTTTTTGAGTTAACGGTTGCGGTCATGCCACTGCGAAAGCTGTCAAAGCTAATCCTTGCATCCGCTATGAAGACAACTTTGAATTGAGAGCAAGAGGTAGAGCAACAGTAAGTTATTTTAAACATAAACACAGAGATTTCTTCTCAAATGTCCACGTTCTTGCTTCCCTTTAGCAGAATATGTTAATAAGACATGACAGGCAGGAATAACAGTGAAACAGATTCATTTTGTGGCTGGGAATGGGCAGCAGCTGTTAACCTACCCGTCCCTTTGGGTATCAGGGTTTGCACGAGCTGAATGGCTTCTCTGTCCCAACTGGGAGTGAAGTGGAGGTCAGGGAGGCAGTGAAAATCAAACACACATGCAGTTTAGAAGGTTAATACAAAGCTTGATGTCACCAAAGTAAATTGGACTTAACCAAAAGATATACAACGTTAAACCAGTGGCCAATAAAATGGGATAGGGCAGAAATGCATCAAAAGTAGCACATCTTTGTTCCTCTTCCAGATTAATTTACAGGCACGACACACCAAATGAGGGGGAAGGAAGACACCACGTCATCAAAGAGCTTCATCTCCAGTCTCTGCCCTCTGCGTCCATCTGAAGTGGTGAAGTGCTTCAGCTCTCCAATCTGAAAATGTAAACGCAAATCAGCTGGAGTTCCTATCACAATATCCCCCTTCCCTATGAAAATGCACAAACGTTAAGTTAACTTGGCCTCTTTCTGAACTCTGAGGTACGTTACAGAGTTCCAAGCAAACCGTCTCATAAGTGTACTGAAATAATACACATAATGTCGTCTATTGGGAAATTTCCAAAGTTATGCGTCAAATAAATGTAGAAATTTGATATGGCAGACATTCAGACTTGTCCTTGGAAAATAAATATTTGGTGGGCATCAATGCTTATTGTCAGATACATCATGCCTATCAGGCTTCACACCACAGCCTTGCTTGTCTTACTTGTATATACTGATGTTTTATACCATGACATGTTATATATTAACATGTCCCAACCACCCCTGCGTTTTTTGGTATTTCTTAGTGTCACTTCCCACTGTGTCTGAGCTTTAAGTGAAAAACACCAAACCCGTTTATTGCAATTCATACCTTAACAAGTAGGATACCAAATTTAGTAATTTTACAAAAAAATGATGCCTGTTTTATTTTGTCACTCCAACTAAGTATGTTGCATTTGTTTCTAGTCCCCACCCAGAAGCAACCAGTCTATAATTCTCTTCTTGAACACAGGACCAAGCAATAAATTTACAGAATGGTCTTTGTGATATTGTTTATTTTTATATTGAAACTTAATATATAATTTTACTTTCTAACCCTAAACCCTCTGTGGTTAGCATTCTAAAAAAGCCAACATAATTTTGCGATTCAGAGGCCTGAGACCACTGACTCTCATGAAGTTGCTCTGTTCATTATAGAGGCTTCCGGTAAATTACTGAAAAAATAGATGCTCCCACTTATCTAGTATAAAACATATGCAAAGCAATCAAACCCAAATGACACTTTGAAAAAAAGTGCAAGACCCTGCTTTAAGGACACAGAGAATTCACAAGAAAACATGTGTATCTGCCTAGAGCAGAAGGACAGACAAAATATTTTTGTCATTTAGAGTGGCAACAACTGTTGGGAAACACTTAATACAAACAGTTACATAATGGCTTCAGTGTGTCCAAAGCTTGAAGACTGCACGTTTAATGTGACCTACACATTTGACTGCAGCAAGTATATTTAGCACTGCGCCGTCCAGCGTCTGTCCATTGGCCACAATGTCTCCAAGAGAGTAGTAATCATTAGAGTCTTTGACTGGTAGGTGGATCAGTGGCAGCAGCCTGTCAGTGGTGGCCATGTCAGCAGACACAAGCACCTTGGAGTGAGCCTCTGTAACCAGCAGCCTGTAGAGACTGACATAATATACTTGTAGGTTTTCATTTTATCCACTTACATTATGATGTAAATAACATGTAAAAACAGCAATATTGTGTATGCACTACTTCCAACCGTGCTTTCTGAAACAAACTAAGCAACCTTGGTGTTGCAGGCGAGAATCTGTCATCTTTTTCGGGGTCTTTGTTGCAAACCAAAGGATTGTCAATTGTGACTGGAAAAGAGGATGAGCAACAATATCTTCTATTATTCACGTGTTCTGTTAAGATTTCCTGCATGGTGTTTTATGTATGTTACCATATATCGGCAAAAACAAAATCTCTCATCTCAACAGTCAAACTCATCTTTTACATATTTCTCACCACAATCCCCAGTACAGATGCTGTTTGAGAGCCCAGTTATGTAGCCATCGCTTCCCCAGGCAGACACATTTATAAAAAATTCGGGTGAATCCCGAAGGGTGAAACCAAACATAAATCTCTCTGTGCCAGCATCTGAAATCCAGAACATTTGTTTAGATGTTAAAATGAGGAAAAACATCAGCTTCCAATTTCCTCTACTGTTTTATCTTTTCCCCAGAAGAGGGGGCTGCTGTACCAGATGCTGAGGCGCGGTATACAGAGAGCAATGTAAAAAAAATCTCAAATGTAAAAAAAAAAGTTAAACAAAAAGTCTAGGTATAATGGAGAAAAAAATGTTACTTGCTTTTTCTGTCAGGAAAACTTTTGATATCCGTTTTGCCAATGACGATACCAGCCACTTTCTAAACGAAAAAAGTCAAAGGAGGTTATATCACAGTGTAAAAGCCTGTCCAAGTGTAGGGCTTCAAACATCATTACACGCCAAAGAAAAAAACTTCCAAACAAACTTCCAAAATTCTGGGCTCCATCAGTATAACAATTCAAATAAAACAAGGAAATTATCCACGGCTATCTACTAGTGTTCCAAGGCAAGTGAAGAGAGACATAAAATCACTGTGATTTGGTACAAATAATTACTTACAGGATGAGAGAAACCGGGATGCAGCTCTGAGATAGCAATGCTTGTTTGGTTAGCCATATTTGTTGGGGTCGGAGTCGTTTGGCTTTTCTCAACACTCACAGGTTGTTTGTTGCTGAGACAGAAATAAATAACACCGAATAAGAAATCTTGTATTTCAAGTTTTCTTATATTCACTTGTATGCAGTCACTTTGCTTTGAAAGCTAGCATAACGAACTAGCAAAACTATGTCCAGTGAAGCTAGCCAAGTTCATTGTTCCCATTAAAACTGAGCGGTCCGTCTTCCAAGCTATACGCTTGAGTGATAACAACCGCGGCTAAAACAGCTGGACTTAATTCCCATCACAAATTCTGTGCTTATATCTTACTTTTTTTCCCCTCTTTCTTTTATTACAGCTCAGTGTGTTCGTTCTTTTGGCGGCCAAACCTTCGTCTCATCTCACTGAATGGAGACATTTACGCGGTGCCTTCACGTCCAGTCGGAACTAGCGGTGTCGACAGTTGCGTAATACGAGCCGCATTCAGAACACTTGAAACAGCATTAGACTGGAGAACAAGGTTACGTTGATTCAAACAGGTTTCTGATCCTCGTCATTTAGGTTGCGGCAGAATAGGGAACTAGGATTAAGGATTTATTTATTTTGATCAATATATCCTTGTGTACCAAATTGTGAATCTACTTTCAGAGATGTAAATGTATATATATTCCATACAAAAAAAACAAGAAAAATGCAATAAAATAGTGTGAAAAAAAAAGAAAATATGGTTATCAAAAAAAAAAAATGAGAACAGCAATAAAATATATGCGCATCTAAAAAAATGTTTTGCTCTAAAATTGTTGGAAAACATGTAAAAAATCATGGAATCTGAAGGAATCTGAAGATCAGCGAGAAAACAATGCAGGTCATTTTTTTATTCGACACATATGCACTTGTTTTCAAAATCATGAAAAATGCCCTTCTTTGCAACCATTATTGCGTAAGCAAAGTTAAGTAAAATAGAAATTAAATAGACTGTTTTGTGATATTGTATGTTTGAGTGAAAAGAGAACTGTTTATTCACCTGATGTTTTCTGTGACTTTTCATTCTAGTGTCAAAACAGTCTTTGATTTCAACATATATTTAGTGCTGCAAATGTACAGCTGAGCAAATACACACTGGCATCGAACAATACGGCTGCAGACTAACTGACACCATACACACATCCGTGTGCAGACACACTGGCACAAACTGGCACGCACACGTGCAGAACAAACACAACATGTACAAACTCCTTCAAACAGATTTGATATGTCTTTGATAATCCAACCCAGCCACCATTCACAGCGGGGTATTTGCTCCAAACAGAAATACCAAGATGAGCATGGCGCTCTCTTGGTTTGTTTCGATTGTACAAATTGACATGGTACTATGTAATACACTTAAGCAGGAATTGTAAACCTTTTTTTGTTTTATGATAAATCATCACGGTAGTTGGATGTGGGAACAGAATACCACATCCCTTTGATGATTTAATATCCCCAATTATTATTATTATTATTATTATTATTATCATTATTATTATTATTATTATTATTATTATTATTATTATTATTATTATTATTATTATTATCTCAACACAGTTATAAAACACGATTACAGAGATTCAACAAGACCATGGGGTTTTTCCTCAGCAGACGTGTTTTGTGCCATTAATGTATCGACGCACTTTGTATCATGTTGTATAAAATGAAACATTGGCTATGAAGCAACACGGACACATTGATTTTCTATTTGCAGCAGTGGCAAGTTATTCAAATCACACAGAATTTCAAATTCTAATTTCATTATGTTTTCTCACCGCGGCCTGGGAGTCCATTAATCACTGCAACACGGTAAAGTGCCATCAGATAAATCAAGGGAAACTTACTTTTGGTTCAATGATTTATTCAGTCTGAGTTCACAACATCTTTTAATCGACCATCAATCATACATTCATCTACTTCAATCTGCATGCTGTTGTCACATAAGTTTGTGTGTGTGTGTGTGAGCGCACCTCACCGGTCTACACAGAAAATGAAGTAAAACAAAATCAATTGCGATGGTTTGTGGGGACGTGGCATTAAAGCAGACTTGGCGTTTCAGTTGTTGAATAAATCACCTTCAGGCAGCCGTATAGGAGGTCCTTGTGGCTTGTGCAGCCTGATTATGTTTATAAATGTGCCACTTGTTCCGTCTTAACTGTCTACGTTCCACTGGGAGACAGCAGTTTGCTGATCCGTCAGTGATTCATTGTGAACACATTCTATCTTTTATGCTAAGTTCAGCGCATTTTTTTTCTTTTTATGCGGGGCATTATATCATTACAGAATGGTTTAAACAAACGGGATGAAATGTTGTGCAATACTAAGTGGGAAAAATCTAGTTAGCTCTAAACATAAATCCTATGTCTTATCTTTTGAATTGCTTTACTGCCATGATTGTAAAATTATTCAAAAATGGTGGCGCAGTTTCAACACAAGACAGGGAGTATCATAATGTTTGGACCAATAGGTTTATTTGTAATCATGTAAATTACACATTGAAGAGGCCTGTTAAGTGCTACTGTCAAATTAAAAGGTTCACAAATTTTTCTGTCGTGTTTCTGACACGTGACACACCATTAATCAAATGTGTAACAATATCAAAAGTATAGTTGCTCAATATCAGAAATCAGAAAACGCTTTAATTGGAAAAAGTACAATGTTCACAGGAATTTCATTTGGTATGTCAAGCTCTTTATATCAGGATTTTTTAAAGGAATCGGAAATAAGTTATACAAGAAATATACAATAAAAACCCAAATATAAAATTCAAATATTCCCCCCCAAAAAACAGAAAAAGGCAAGGGGGAGAGTTCACTGACCTGATTTAATATTCTACTGTCAATTTCATATTTGAGGCACAAATACAATATTTTGGATGGCTATTATATATTCATTCATCATAGACTTTGCTTTATCCTGCAATCAGGGTCATGTGGGTGATGGACCCTTTCTCAGAATCAGAATCAGAAAAAAATTATTTTCCTCAGGGGGCGCATGGGGTAGTAGCATCAAATTGTGAACATCGAGGAATAAAAAAGAATAAATAAAAATAAAAATTATATATTTTATAAATTACAGTGCAGTGCTCACTCTGCATTTATATAATAAATATATCATGAGCAGGATTAAATTCGGCGGAGGGTGGGAGGGGGCTGGTAAAGCAATGAGGGGGTTTGCTTTGCAGGGTTGCTGGGAACTGAGGAGCTGTACCACTCTGGGGACAAAGGTTACCCTTCTCTGGATTTTGCAGACGGGGCAGTGGAGTCTTACGCCCCGCTCGAAGGCCGAGTGTAAGATGTGGGATTGATGTGCGAGGATCTTTTGGCCGGTTTCTAATATTTGACTGTCATGGAAACGGGAGAGAGGTCTGAGGGGGCGGCCACTTACTTTGGAGCAGACCAAGGCGGTGAGCTCCGGGCGATTCCTGTCATGCTGGATGATGGGGTGGAACCAGCAGGTGAAGGAGAAGGTCATTACGCTCTCGATGAAGGTGTAATAGAATGTGGTCCGGATTATGCTGCGAACCTCAAATGGCCTCAGCTTCCTGAGCAGGTACTGCCGTTGGTGACATTTCCGGGTGATCTCCTCAGTGTTGGAGGAGAACCTCAGGAGGCTGTGTGCCGCTGTCACTGGGCGAGAGGCAGGGGCCTTGTATAGAGACATACAACCGCTCACTCTCTCGTGCACATATCTGAGCAATTTGGGATCTCCACTGAACCTCCTGCATGTTTTTGGACAATGAGAGGACACTGGAGATTATAGAGGAAACCCAAGCAGACACAAGGAGAGCATGGAGGCCCCACGCAGATAGACTGGGAACCCACTTGCTGTGAGACGGGAGTGCTAACCGCCGCGCCACCGTGCCGTCTCCTGTGATATATCCAGAATATTAACAGAAGCTAAAAATGTCAAATTAACTCCTCTTTAAGAAGCTACAATGCACCGTTCACAGTCATCCAAAAGGAGTCATGATTCATCAGTTTAATATTTGCTGGAGTCCATCTTTGACTGGTTCCATTGTGCCAGAGCCATTACAAGGGAAGAGCATCGTAATAATTCTCTCATTTATTTTCTATTTAGCATACCGGACTGTGCCAGGCAGGAGATGTGTGGTTCCGCTGCTATAAAAATATAAGAACGATGGAAGGAGCAAAGACGCCAGTGAAGGCTCCGGGGCACGGCAACAAAAAAAACCAACTCCAAGCCAAGCTTGTGTCCAGCAGGGATTGAAACACACATGCCACAGTTTAGTTTTAATGCACGCTTTCTCAGCAAAACGGAACAAAGTATTGAACATTTGTTATCGGGCAGTTTAAGCCCCGTGTTTAGACTACATCCATACGCGATGGAGCTTAAACCCGCTCTACTGCGGTTGGCCTCTTTACATTTGATGTACAGAGAAGCAGGTAGACGGTCTTGGCTGGTGGTTTTAGTTCACATGCAGGCCTGCACAGGCAGCCAATTATTAAGAGCATAATCTGGCATTTCTGCCATGTCTCCAGAAACTCCTGAAAGAGATATATTGTTAGGATCTCATGGAACTAATCATCGGTATTTTATTGAATCCGATTTTTCTATACGAGCGCTACGCGGCGAGCAATATCTTAGCCTAAAGGTCTACATCTAAGCACGGCTTTTGCAGTTGTTGGCAGCGGAAAGTGCAGTCTTTATTGGCTTCCACAAGTGGACAACTTCCAAGGTACAAATATGTGTACACTGTAATTTTGCTGCCACCTGTGCGACCGACTTAAGCTGCACCGCCGGGGTTTGCACGCAGCCGTTCGAATCAGGCCCCATGGCTACGGGTGGAACAATGCCGTCTGTCTGCGCGTCTCCACGTACAGCGAGAGACGGGAGCATGTGACTGCGGAGGAAACATTAAATGATGTTAATAACATGCTGCCGAAAAGTAGCATGAATGAAGAAATCAGTGGCATGAAGTCATCCATCCTCCCATCATTAGTCTGAGGTAATGGGAGGAATACTGGTATTTATTCACGTTAGGGCTGTGACTGCTGTCTGATGTACGAGCTGATTTTGAGCTCTCTTGTTTCATAACTACAACAAATCACAGGTTTTCTAAAGAAACAACTCCAGCTATGAAGATAATATTACGTTCCTCCTCTCCGTCGTATTAGCTTTTCTTGACAAACACTCATCGAATGTATTTCGCAGTCTGCGGACGTACAGCTGGGGAATCTGAGGAAGCTCGGTGCCAAATCTGAAGAAACGAGGGCAAACGGTCTCGGCGGAGGGATAAGGTCACGCCACTAACTGGAGCTTAGACTCCGGGCCATGAGGCGCAAAACATGTATGCAAGTCGACGTGCGGACTTCACTGCAGCACAACGGTTCTTTATTCTTCTTGTGTGTGCAAATGTTCAAGGGTTACACAAATACTGGCCGTCCTTCACGTCGATTATGGCAAGCCTTCCCACGTCTGGCACTTTATGTGATGAGGGTTGTTGGTAACGTCATTAATTGTGGTGAAAAACCATTGAAAGCGACTGCCGGGTTTGTGAGTATGCTTTGTCAGAGGGCATGCTCTTAGCTATGTCGGTGCATAAAAGAAAGCAACGAGCCTCCCGGGAGGACTAAACTGGACACGGATGCAAAAAGGGATCTTTTCTCCATCAGCTTGCATCATGTGAAATGTAGCTGAGGATACACATTTTCTTCCAAATGCAGGAATGCGTGTCTTTCATTCGCCCGCCTTGGTTTTAACAGCTCATCCAAAATGTCAAACGCATAAAAGAAATATACTTTTGTCTTCAGTGATCATCACCTCAAACATGTCATTCTACGTCCCCGCTGTAATTCATTCACTCATTCATCCCATCTGTTACGGCAGTGGGAGATGCAGAGGCGGGTCTTGTTTGGCCACACGTCCACTCGGGGCGCCGTGGATTTTCAGCACAGAACGTTCAAAGCAAAAGACTACAAATAAAGGATATAAACAGCACGGCGGCGTCCATGCATGGACATGCTGGATCTGGCACGCAATAAGTGTGCGCACTTCACGCACACTTCATGTGTCACGGGATCGAAAGATGTGACGGGACGCTTCGAATCTGCGTATCCGTTTCTTCGATTTTGTAAAATAAGCTTTTGCTAGCGGATCCACGGCTTCGTAGCATGCCAGCTGGTTGACTGCGGGCCTCTCCAGTTACTTGCATCTGGAAAACACGCGTGTATAACGGATAACAAAACACATTCTTTTAACTTTACAGTTCAATTTTTAATTTCGTTTCTTGACTTCATATGTCACAGAACAGATGGTTGACTACTTTGAAGTACGATATTAACCGAATGAGAGAGGCTTTGTGCAGGCTATAAACACTAACCTGGTTGGATTGTTGCTCCGCAGGATACGGCGAAACTCCAGCGCAACTTCTGCAGCCGCGAGAAAAACAAACAAAAAAGCAATCCGAACAGAAGAGCAGCAGTCATATGGTTGTCATCAATCGGAAAAATAAAACATAATCAAACGGTGTTTAATCATGTTACTACTACTTTTCCTCATGGCTTTATGTCAGCTTGTGTATCTAAAACCGGTGACTGATAAAATCACACAATGCACTCATTAAGTGCAGCTTCAGCCGCTAATATGTGAATGTCTCGATTAATATAAATGCAGTAAAAACTCCTTCTGGTTGAATAACTGGATGTGATTCCGTTCTAAGAGGAGGCAGGCGGATTATTTTATTTATTTTTTTTTTTGTTCCGTGAAATCAAATAAAATCAGCTCCGTAAGTTCAAATTTTGACCAAATGCACATTTTGGTGGAGGGAGAGAGCGGATCCATCTGGTCGTACTGGATGTGTCCTCGTCCAAAATTTGCAGCGTCTTCAGATGGGTTTTATGAGCAATCACTTTGCGTAAGAGGACTTCTTTCTTGATCCTACTAAATGAACTCGCTTTTCCCTAAATGTAATCACCTGTGACAGATTCAGGGCCTTCAGGGCAGCGTTTCCAAAAGCTTTCTGCCTCATACTTTCTTAGAAAAAAATAAAAAGCACCGCTATAAACTGTACGATGGGACTGCACGCGTTTCATCCCGTGAAAGTATTATAATGTCAGCGTTCGCAGATTTTCATTTTAGATTTTTGAGCGGTAATATTTGTAACGCTGCACTCATTTCTCTAGGCTATTAGTCGGTAGTGGAATTTAAGTTTATTTGCTCAACAGGTGCTTTGGTACAAATTCTAATTCAATATTTTCATGCCACTTTCTACTTCTGTTTTTTATCTACAGACGAATCTAGTATCGTTCGCAATTATGAATTAGTCTGGTATGCCAGGCTAAAACAAACTAAGAATAAAAGAAAGACTGTTTCGGTTTTTCGCGGGTCGGCGTCGAGCGTTTGACTAATGCGGAGTCGAGAGGAAAGAACGCTCTTTTGATGCAGCTGCGGTAAGAATGCTTTTTATGTCATTGTTTACTCAAAGCAGGTATCACCGCCCGGGCAACAAGCCCCGGCGTGTTTCTGTTTTTCTGCTGTCTGGCTTGCACAATTATTGCCTTAATCCAAATTTGCAGTGCGCTTATATATAGGTCCGACTGACTCCGTAGCATTAGCTCACAATCACACAGCGAGGGCTAAAGCGCCCCGCTGCTCCGAGATTAAATGCAAACAATCGTACAGCAGGTATAACAACACTTTCCGTGTAAGACATAGCATTTCAGGATGTAATTATGTGGCGTTAGAGCTTTTTGCATCACAGCAAGATGGTCCCTGATGTGATTCCTGCACGGGGCGAATGAGCGACCGAATGGTTACGTCTCTATACGTAGCACTGCGATTGACTGGCGAGCGACTTCGCTTTATGTCCGATGACAGCTGGGATGGGCTCCGACATCCGCGAGACCCCCCGAGTGCGGGATACACCGTTTAGACAATTAAGGACCGAATGAATGAACGTTATCATGCAAATGTTCCTCATTGCGTTCAAGTTGGAGAATTCAGAAATTCACAACTCCAACTGGGGGAAAAAGTCAAATGATTGTATTTCAAACAACAGCGCCCATTTGTTTTTCTAAATCAAAAACTCGGGCACGATCCCCTCCAAGCCCGGTTAGTCATTTCATTTTGGCCGCCGGGGCGGCACGTCAGAAAGAAAACACTCTTTTTCAACTGTGCGAATATAAAACACATTTTCTCACACATTTTTTAACTTGGTATGCTACCAGACTAACCGATATATCAATACAGTACTCCATTGAACCCACGTTAATGTTATTATATTATCATTGGTATATATTATTATTATATCGTGTTACCGTCCAGACATGATGCCTTTCCCACATCAGACTTCCCAATTCTGACCATGAATGAATGCAGCACAAATAACGCTGAGCACAAAAGTACCACCGGGGCTGATGGGATGTCTAACAGATTCTTGGCTGCAGAAACTCCAGGGTTTGTTTGTTAGACATGCAGCAACATCGCGGGACACTGACTTAAAGCTCCCTGTCTTCATATTTTCAACTACACCGCCAATATATTTCAAGTAAGTTTACTGAGTTATACTCCACCACAATTTTAGACCCACGTGGATGACTTTCCATGAATAAACACACACACGGTGCACACACTCACGCTCAAAACTTTCCCCCCACTCAGATGAAAATCCCGCCTGATGTATTGCCCCTATCAATTTAACGTTACCTAGAGAAATCTTCATCCATTCGTCATTTTTACTGTGGAAAGAGCGGGAGCTGTGTGTTTCGGGGCCCTTCTAAGCTCGCCCCGCTGTCCCAGTCTATCACTGTCGCCTCCACACAACCCACTGTGTGCGTGGCTCCCCTGTGACAAGCCCCGGCAGAAATATTTAGTTCCAGATTTGACCCCGAACGTCTCCCCTCCCCGACGAATTGAATCTTTGATGTGTTTTTTTTCTTTTTTTTTTTTCCCCTAATATGATCAGAAACACACGCTTCTTTAATTATTGCCGAGTGATATATGAAACAGAGGCTTTTCTTTTTTTTCTCTGCACGTTATGTCCCGCCCGAACAATGAAATCATTATATTCTAGAGCGTCGCCCCCTGAAAATGGTGGAAGGCGGGATACAGTTTCATGCTATATGACAATAACAGCATTTATGGTCTGATTCTAAAATGATTTTGGTGTTTCTTTGTGAGGTGCTGATTTTACGGTATGCCGGGAGGATGTTCTGCGCAACGCATCATCCGTGTGGCGTCGACCTATGGCCGCTAAACCACCATTCTTTTGTTTGTAATGGAATATAGTATCAGCGGAGAGGGGAATGTGTTTGAACAGTGACATAAGGTCTAGCAAAGTGCTCACTGTTTGGAATATAAGGTTTCTTATGATGTATTAGCGTAGGTGCTGTCGCGCTTTGACTTCTTTTTTTTTTTTTTTTCCCTGCAAAAGTGGAACGAACGCGTTCGAGCTGGACATTCTTGTCCTCTAATTTACTGGTGCCACGGTCTGAAATGAAGAATCCAAAGCAGCACGCTGAAAAACAAAACATAAATTTTCAGCGTGCATCCCAGTTATTTATTTTCGCCGTGCGGGCTAAAGTCTTCTTTTTTTTTTTTTCCCCCTCCGTTTGTTTTCCCTCCTCTTTTGTTTTCTGTTTCAAACACAGTTGTAATATTTTAACCGTTTTTTTATTGCGCATAAACTGCAGCCATGTGGACCGATATTCTTAAATTGGTCAAAGGCCGATAGAAACAAACGGCGCTTAAATCATTCTGACAATTAATAAGAAATCTTGCGCTGTCTGCTCGACAAACCGCCGCTCAAAGGATGTGGGGAGGGGTTGTTATGTTGTTCTGTTGTCAGGCTAATGGTTAACATCTGTCAGAAAGCTCATTAACCTACAGGAATATCAGGCAAATCTGACCCGCGTAGTTTGAAACCGTCCACTTCAGTTATCCGGATCCAGGAAAGAAGGGCTAAAAACACAAAAGTGTTTCTCTCAGCATATATCAGCCGCGAGTTGAGTCGCAGCCCTCCGCATCCCAAACATGTGACATGAAAAAAAAACGACTCCCAAATAGACCCGTGTGTTCGAGACGCGCGGAGCCACTCCTGCAACCTTCCATGCCAAGTCGCGATCTTCCTCTAAACCCCAACATGCTCATTTTTTTTTTTGTTGTTGCAGAAAATCCCAGCTAACAAAAGATTCTTCCCTATAAGGCAGGAACGCCGCCCCGTGTCGTGTCAGTTCTCGAGAAATAACGGCAGGACCGGACCTGTCCGGAACTAAAATCACTGACCAGAGAATTAAAAGGCCAAGGAAGTTCAGAAAAAAAACAAAACATAACTAAAATTACTTGTAATTAGACGGCCTAAATGAAGACTGAGAGGGTTTAAACCAAGAGTTCAACACTGTCAACACTGTTTCTGTAGTCTCTGCTAGGTAAACAGTACTTTACTTTAGTGAGATTAATAGCTCAGTCGTGCTACTGGTAGGAATCTCCATCTCGGGGTTTTATGAGCATCCCCGCGGCCAATCAGTTTAGAGTATTATTTATACAAAACAATGTATAAATAACATTTGACTGGAGTGGCATTAGAGGGAATCGAATGCCGAGGTCGGCTTCGGTCACGTCTTCCCTGCTGTTGCGTGGACGGAAAAGTAGGATCCGTTTGGGAGGTTCTCTTTTTGTCGTCGTTGTTGTTTTGAGCTGCCAAATGACTCAATCCATAAACATGAAACACTACACATAGCTAACTCTATGCATTATAGGGTGGCCAAATTTTAATTTCCATAAATGAGGTCACTTAGCTTAAATGATACCGCGAATTAAACACAACACAATGCCTTTTAAAAGACACAAAGTGCAATTCTAAGACATTACTCAACATGTGTTGCTATTTTTCAAGCAATACTATTGATATTAAGATAAAAATCACTGGAATGAAACAATGATAGAAAGTTAACAAAATATTTTTTTGAAGACCTCCTGGAAGAATCAAAACAAATGAAATAAGATTAAAACTAATACGCCCTCTGCAAATAGATTTCCCTAACTTTTCAGTGCAATTATGTAACTGGTAAGACAGTCACCTCATAACACGCAGCAAATATTTCTTTATCCTGCTTTTTTTCTCTGTCCATCCCAATTCTGGTCTCACTCAGGAACTCAAATACTGTGGTTGCCCAACCAAAATCGCCGCTATGGCAACGGTACTACACGAGTACTATAGTATTCTGCGCAAAGAGTCTTTCCACTTCAGAATATGCTTAATGGTCCTGCAGAAAACATCAAAAACCGTATTCCCCCCAACTTTATCTACCTCACACCAACATCCAAAACATGACAGAGTATGTCTTAAATTGGTAAACGTGTAATAGTTCTTTACTGTAATCCAAAGCATGTGAACTGGTGATCGAACTGCTTGCGCGCGACCCTCTTGCTCATTCTCCTGACACAGGAAATACTTTGCCATTATATTATCAGTCAAACAGTCATATTTACAACTCCTGGAATGAAAATCTTTGGAAAAAAAAAAAAAAAAGGTCTTTGAAATTGCGGTCTGCGTTTGTTTTGCAGCTGTTGATGGAGCATCACTGACAAAGTCTGGCCTTTTATTACTGTACGTATGAAGCGCCGCTTCTGTTCTTGCGCATCCAGTGCTATTAACATGAAAGGGGATATTCGACAACACGGGCTTTGAACCGAAATGAGAGGACCGATGTGATTCGGAAATGAGCTCCTTAGATAAAAAAGGCTGCGCCGTGGACAGGACAGAACACCCATCTTGGTCTCTCTGAAGGTGAAAACATGTGTCTATTTCCACAAACCCCTAATAAGTCACTTCGCTTGGCTAAGAAAGAGCCATGGCACAAAACACCCTGTAAAACCGCAACTTGTCATCTCTACACTTTTGATTTACCTTTATTGCGGGTGGGCAGTTTTTCTTACCTCGACAGATCCGAGCTGTTTCCGAGCCTCGGTGCCAAGCCGAGCTCGCCTGAGCCTGTTTGACGTGCAGTTACAACACGATGGCTCCTCAGAGCGTCTAACCGTTATCGAAAGCGCATCGGAGTCCACGTGAACGGGACTGATTCGAGCCGCGGGGCGCGGATGTGATTCGGTGCGACCGGACTCCAAGGTAAATAAATTGTATAGTTGATTCTGCAAAAAAAAAAAAAAAAAAAAAAAAAACATAGCGCGAAAGGGGGAAATGATAGAAGAGAGGAAGGGAGTTGTTGTTTTGATGCATCAGCGGACGATTCCTACAAGACGTCACCGAGGCCCGCGTTTGGGAAGGGCTTTTTTTTTTCTCACATCTCTTCGGGATGGTAGTAACATCACATATGGAAGGCATCACGTTGTTACAGCCCTCCTCAGCAAGCACTAATAACAATGTGGCTATGGCTTTAATAAAAAGGTATGGAACGAATTATGGCCCTGCCCCAGCCGGGGCCATCATGTACTGCAACACATTAGCGTGGCCTCAGCAGCGATTCCAGACCAACAGAGACTGGGAGGGATGATAAAGGAAGGGGGTTGGGGGGGGGTTGTCACGGGGAAGTGCCAGGCTTACCAGTATTAGCCAGTCAGGCTCTCTGGGTTCAGTGATGTGGCGCAGAGGGAGAACACACACATAGCGACGATGAGCTTGAATTTAGATTCGAGCAGAAGAAGCGCCGTCGGGGAACGATTATGGAAAAACGGAGGGGACCCGGGCGATTTCACAAGATTTCCGCATCCCTCTGAGAATCGGAGAGCGAGGAATTAGCAATAATGAAAACACATTAAGTGTGATTATTGTGTAACTGAAAAAGAAAAATAAGGATATTGCTTATCGGCGTAGCTTAAAATACGAGGCGGAGTCACGGGCCCGAGGGAGCCGAGTAAAAATATTTGTTAATTCACAGTAAGTGGATTACTATCCCGGTAATAATTGGCTTAACAAATCAGGGTGGAAGCGGAGGGCGAACAGCGAGTTGGCTCCGACCCGACGTGAAGAATAATTTGTTGGATCTCTCCAAAATGTCAGGGATGAAGCCACACATGCGGCTGAAAGCAGTTGAGCGCGCAACCCTTTGTAACAACGCAAACCCTGTCGCCAGAGCGAAATGCTGGCATTGAACGTTTCCAGAAACCGTGGACACGTATTCTGTAATCTCAACATTTCTAACAAAGAAAATATGTTTCCGATCATTTTTCGACAGGAATAAGGACGCGGTGGAAGTCGAATCGCAACGGACGAGCGTCCCCGCACGGCCGAAATGGCGTTCGGGTCTTTAACTCATAAGGTCGGTTGCGGCTGAACAGACGACGCAATTATCCTCGTTTGATTTTGACAAATTAAACAAACCGAAATGAGTTCATCGGGTAGATTGATCGCTGGTGGGCGACCTCCTCTTTGTAGGTCCATTACTGTATTTATGCGAAAGCCAAACCTCTGACTACTGACCGTAACTCACACTCTCTCTCTTGAAGAGCCAGAGTATGGCTTCGAGGGTTCGGTTCTTTCGGCTCCATGTCGACGGTTCTTGTTGATATATATATCTATATATGTAGTAGATCTGGACTATTTCAGCGCCTTACCCCGCAAGGGCTGTCACCCAAGTGTGCTCACCATCTCGCTAAAGTACTACCTCCGGGCCATTAATGTAAATCTGTAACATCAGTCAAGCGGGATTAAGATAATTGCACGGTGGTTGACAGCAACGGTTAGAGCAGTTGGCAGCGAAAGTTGGCGGCGCGGCTTCCTGGGTGGGCAAATCAGCTCCTAACCCCCGCCTCTGTATGCAGCGACATGTCTGCCATTAGATCAGCCGCCGGCGCAGGAGATGACAGGTTAGCTAAGACCTACAGCACGGGGGGCGAATCCTAATGGCTCCATCAGGGCGAGCGCGTTGTCTGTTCCGCTGAAATTCCGTCGTCAGGATCTGACCCGTGTGACTTTAACTCGGCCTGTGGCCGCTTTGGCCGTCGGGTTATTTTCGAGCTTTTAAAAACCAATCGCCGATTGCCGCCGTGTCCTTCAGGCTTGAAACGCGTCGAGGCTGACGACCCGGTCGTCTTTATTACGGCCTTGTTTCGCTGAACCTGTGTGTTATATTTAGATTACGAAAGTATCTCCCCCGACTCTTATTTATCCGGTCCTTTATTTTGACCTCCTTGTCATTTTCCCCTTTACTGTCGCTTACGTTATCCTCCAGACCACCAGAGTTGGACTCCTGGTACTTTACTTTAGCGGCAGACCTACCTTTATATTGAAATGACTGCGTCTGGAGGGTTTTTAGTTGAAATAAACCCCGAATCAATTAAAGCTGTTCATTCCTGCGTCGGAAACTGGAGGTTTGGTATGAATCCATTTCTGTTCCCCTCTGTGCAATCTATACACGCCATCCCCCAAGGAGCTAATAAGTAGAATTTAAGGCAATATGCATGCCTTATAAGTTCTGCAGATTACGTGTGTGCGTGCACATGTGTGCATATGTGTGCCCAAATTTGACAATTAACTTCAAATAACTTTAAATAAATGTCACGGTTGGGGATTGTGAATTAAATGGAAAAAGTTACAGCTTAAATGACAAATAATGGCTAGTTCATATCTGAACCTGTAAAAGCCTATTCCCCTATATAAACAATTTAGATAATTTTTATGGTAAGGCAGCGCAGTTAGCGCTTCCACCTTGCAGTAAGAAGGTTTTGATTCTGACAGTGCCTTTCTGTGTGGTGTCTTTGTGTTCTCCCCGTGGCGACGTCGGTGTCTTCCCGCTGTCCGAAATCATGCAAGAGGTTCGTCGGAGACTCTAAATTACTAAGACGTGTGAATGAGAGGGTGAATGGTTGTATGTCTGTGATTGACTAGCGATCCGGTGAACCCCTCTCGGCCAATGACGGCTGAGATAAGCTCCCGTACCACCTGTGATTGCAATTGCAGGATAAGCGGTATATAAAATGAATATCTAACACACAAAAAAAGGAATTAATCTCTGATTTTGTGTGAATTTGAACAAAAGTGCATCACCAACAGTGGCGTGCGGTGGGGTTCATGGGGGGTGAGGCGCTGACTTCAAACAAAACATTTCATAAAAAACAAAAAAACAAAAAGTTGTTACGGTTTTACCTTTGCTTATAAATGAAGTCCATGCACCGCTCCGAGCATCGCTAACTTGATTATAGAAGTTAGAAAATTGTCTACATTTTGAAAGTGAGGAGAGGAAAAAATTAAATTAGATAGTTGCAATTGACTTGCAAATTTTAGCTTGCTGTCACTGTATTCTGCAGCCAAGGAGTCACAAAAAGAATCCCTGGAATCACAAGCGCCCCCTAGCATGAGGCAAAGGAACTGCGTGCCTCACTTAGCGGCCCTTCACAGCCGCTTTATGATCACTCAGCATAAGAAAATAGTAACACACTTACAGTTGTTGACAAAAAAACACTGCACATTGGAGTATCGTTCATATAGTAAACATGTTAATAGTGACACGCAGAGAGACAGCAATAGGGTTTTAGCGCAGAGCATACCAGCAGTCAGCCGTCATTATGCAATCTAGATTAAAGCGCAACAGTCCGCAGCCTCACTGCACATCTCTTCTCAGAGTTTGCACAGTAAATGTGAAACTCCAGCCATTTTGAATCAGAATACAATCTAAAACGGGTGAAGTTAATGAAAAATACCTTTATAGTGCAAGTCCCTGATAGATAAAACGATATAATAATGTTTTTCATTCTACATTTTTTTTTCTTTCCAGGATTGGCAAGTGAGGCACGGCTTCTCCTGCCTCCCCTGACTGCACGGCACTGGCCAACAAGTGTCAAAGCTCAGAAATTGCGTTTCATTTTCCATAGAATTCCTGGAGAAGGACAGCATGAAGAAGAGCAGTGTACCTAAATGTATAGCAATGGGTTTCGGAGGATGAAATCCAGATTGCTGCTTCTTGGTCTTGAAAGACTGAAGAATCTGGAGGAAAAAAGTGAGAAAATCAGATATTGACGCAAGAGAGACCTTATTGTCGGGCAATGCGGAAGCTAATCAATCTTTAAGAGATCATTTGGAAAAAAAAAACATGATCCCTGTCCGGCTATATTTCAATTACACATATGATGTATGTTTGAATGGTGACTCATTTATGAGCAGATGCCGGTGCAGTCCCGACGTTAACAACGTAGTCACTGTGTAATTGATTTCCCCGAGGCCTCGGGACCGCACTCACCGGCGCAGAGGCTGCTATTAATGCGATGGCATGTCAAGCCGCGCGAAGATACATTTGTGTTGCAAAAAGATATATCAACTCACGCACGCACGAGCTGCACTGCGCTCACGCACACGCGCTGAGACACCGAATCACGTACATCTGCTTACCATCCTAGTAATTGCGGATCCATCAATATCATATTACCTGTTCCTTTAGCTGCCTATTGATCATGCCTGCAGCGGCTGTTCATGCGCTGGTTACGATGTGCTCCATTACCTAGGCTTTAGTGTCAGCCCCGGTGTCAGACCGAGCTGCTGGGATTGACGTGGGGTTGGGCTGGGGGGTGATTATGGTCGCTCAGGCTGCGCATTGATCTCAAGGAACGGGGAGTGTATCTGGTACAGATGGACAACTTATGGCATATGGAACCTGTTACGGCGGTCTGCCGCACCCCAAGATTATGTTTTGATTGGAAAAAAAATATCGACCTGCTTATTTATTTGTAAATCTCACCGTCATATAAATTTAATATTTCACAATGTGGAATGCAGTAAATTAAGATTTACAGTCGCCATTGCTTTGCTCTAATAACATTTACAGCCGTGCGTAGTACCAGCTCATAGCTTCTCCGGAAGCAGAGAAAATCACCACCGGGGTCGTGTTTGAAAGTATGGAGGGAATCCATTTATGTGTGTGTTACAAATCTTTATTTCGATCTTTCATCAAACAAATGTTTTGTTGTATTTTGAATTGATAGTGTCCGCTTACAGAGCTCTTTGTCAGTGGATTACATTCATATGGATGCAAAGCGCTAACCAGGCCATAGGGAGTCACTGTCACAACTTGGACATGCAGGAATTGGAATTGAACCGCCAACCTTCATTGATATGAATCTGAAAAAGTTTGTTCTTTTCTAACACCAAAGTTTTCACAGGATCAAGAGAGGACGAGTTTGGATTGACGCTTGTAAATGTTCAACCAGGTGAGATTTAGCAGTTTAACCACTAAAAAGTACCTCTTCAAATCAGACAGAATTTCCCATTTTAAAGAAATTCTGCTACTTTTCTCAGTTTTGATGATGGCACGTAAACAGTCATTTCATTATCTCCAAACAGTCTTTACTGACAGGAGATGGGAGCAAATTGGAAATGTTCCTGTCTGCGTACGGCGCTCTGGGAGATCCCCCTGGGGCTTTGCACGTAAAGCTCGGCCTCAAACCCCGCCCCCTCGATGCATCCCAGAAATGCTGAAAAAAAAACAAAAATAAGACGAACAAGAAATGCACATTTGTTATAGTTTCATCATCGTTATTCCTTTTTTTTTCTAAATTGATTTCTCTCCAAAATATCCAAGATTATATCACCATGATGAAATAGGTTGCAGGCTGTAATTACAAATGCAATATTTACTTTCCAACCTTTTTTTTTTTTCTTTCATTTATTCACTTCGCTAAGTGCTTCTTAAAGCCATTAGGATTAATGGCAATGAAATCCAATTTTTCTTTGTTTATTCCCCCCCTAAAGCAGACTAAAGTCTGCAGAAGCATGCGTTGTACATGCAAACAATATGATTATTTTTGTAGCCTCCAAACTGCAGTTATAACTCTTTGGTTATTGAGTTTTTCGTCATGTTATTTGTACTCATGATTTACCACGTGACCGGTGCCCACGTCTGCTTGCGATTATGCCGTAGGTGGTGACCCTCTGTTTCCGTGAGCGTCTTTCCAATTGAGGGAGGAACAAAAAAAAAAATACCAAAAGAGGGATGATGATTTTTTTATTTTTCTCTGGACCTCCTCTCCTCTCATCCTGCCCTAAATACCGAAATCATTTCCACTTTCCCCACCCATTTGACCGTCTCCTCGGTCTCATCCTCCGCTAAAGTATCCCAGCGGTGCCTCCATCTCCCGTCCGTCGCGGGATTCATCTTTTCGTCGTGTGTGACATGTTTCATATTGACCGCTGACGATAAATCTCTGACCTCCTCGCGGCCCCTCAATAAAGGATACTGAATAATGAGACTCGGGGAGGTGATCTGGTCCTCCGTCGGGCCCGCGGGGCAGGAGATGTGATATTGTTCCCATCTCTGGCTCCAAAGGGGGAATTAAGTGTAGCCGGTCTCCCAGCGGTGCAGGAAGAGGACACTGCTCGGGTAATCACTGCAGATAATAAAGCTAGATGGTATTTTCTCATACACGCAGATATTTGCTTTGAGTGAGTCAGTGAGACTCAGAGTAAACTTTGAACCGAGGGTGGGTTTAAGAGGGAGATTATTCAATGACGCAACGACCCAGTGCAGCGCGGGATGCATCCAAAGCGACACGTGGGTCGCTTTGCGCACTCTCGATCAGTTTTATCCCGAAAAATCCGTCAATCACGCTCACCGTGCCTCCGCTTTAAATCCGATTTATACCAAAATGTAGTTGTTTACGTTATGGGGGCTTCTGTTGGTCATTGAGAAGAGAGTCAAAAGCATTCATTTTCAGTGCAGGCGCTGTCTGTGCAAGACGGTGGTGCAATAGACAACCATAAATTAGAAATGTGCTACAATTATGTCTGCCTTGGCTTAAGTAAATGTTTAGCCGCGCTGTGAAAAACGCGGTTGTGTTTTAAGCACATTCGAACCGCCGGGTTTTTGAAATGGAGTCATTTCGAGATCCCTTGACAGATCAGTGTAAATAGCGCTGCTTCGCGATGCTGCATAAAGTAAAATAAATACATTTAAAAGGAATATCAAACGATGTTGCTTTGCATAAAATCTCCATCTGAAAAGTAAGCAAAATTGGCACTTTGAGTATGTAAGTAGCATCAGAGGGAAATTACCGGTTAAGATGTACACAACTTCAAACTGTACTCCATTAAAATACTCGAGTAAATGTACTTAGTTACATGCTAACCGATGATGGAGGGCGAGCTTCAACCACGTGTGGAGAAAGAAACATTTAAGCAATAAAAAATAAAGGAGATCCCTTCTATAATAATTACAGCATAATTAGGGAGCCACATATATCGAATGAATATTTTTATAAAACCTTATTCATTAAAAGAATAAATCAACATTAATATAAGGTACACCACCAATGATCGGAGCATTTTGAATTTCAACCTCCGAAGAAATTAAACAAACAAATTAAGACAAAACAAATTAAATACCCAGTTGAATTCTAATTTCTATATCAGTTTCTATTCTAAAAATAATCAAATAAGATAAATAAATAAAGTTGATATTTTCCCCCACGATCGGACGATTAAAAGAATATTCTATTTTATTCTGTTCCGGTCAGAGGAAATGTTAATTCAATCCAGCTCGAAGAACTTCAAGTTGGAAATTAAGAATCAACACGTTGTTTGGCTCGGAACTAGAGATAGAGCAGGCGGGGATATCAATGAAAAACTATATTTTCTTTTTCTCCGGAGGGACCGCAGTTATTGCCACCCCTCCGAGGAGCTGAAAGGCGATCGTGTCCCCGAAGACGAGCTCCTTTTTTCCGAGTGGAAACTCCATCTGACCCGAGCGGGGCTTCAGAGACGGGCCTCCGTACGAGAGGAGACGCGACTCCCCAGACATCTGTTATGTAGAATGGCATCTAATTTACCTCGTAGTGCAGAGGGAAAAACAAAAGATGCAAGAGGTGGGGGCGGCGGGGAGGGGGAGTATAGATCTGGGGCCGGGATAGAGCCATGTGTGTGTGTGTGTGTGTGTGTGTTAAGACTCAAGCACACACATCTGACTGGCTTCCAGTGTCCGAAGAGCATCAGTGTTTTTCATCGGTCGCGCAAAACCGGCAAACAAGAAAAAAAACTCTGAGGGGAAATCAAAAGCACACGGCAGGGGCCGATTTCTGGAAAGGGAAGAGGCTGTTAGACACACACACACACACACACACACACACACACACACACACACACATACAAACACACACATATAAACACACGCAGACTCAAGCTGCAGTGAACTACCACCTGTGCTATCTTGCATTTCTTCAAATATTGAATAAGCTGGAGTCAGTTTAGAAGGTTGTCAAATTCTGTTTAGTGATTACCAAAAAATTAAAATGACCTTTAACATTGATTTAGTTTGAAGCTCAATAAATTGAACGTGTCAAATGCTATTATTCTCCCTTTTAGTGCTGTTAGGAAATAAATATTCCCGCACTGCACCCCTGTCCTGACTTATCCCGATAATTGATCTTTGCCGATCGATTGGTTGCGCATGACGATGTTTTGCACCCGCTTAAACTTCGAATATCATTGATAATCCAGAATTACGATTCATCGGAAATAAGTGAGTAACGTTAGCGGGCTGCCGGGCCTGTCTTTCAGAATTTGCCTTCGCCGGGCAATTTCAGGGGTCAAAGGTCGTCCATAGCCGGTCGCAGAAAGTGTCGGCTTCATTTGGTGTTAATGAACCTCCCCGAGGGGAAGTTATTCTCCCTTCTTTTTATTTCTTTTTACTCTACCTTTTTTTTTTTTGTTCTAAATAATAAATGACAACCTGTTCCTTAACACGGGAAATAAAATACATTGAGGCGCTTTTCAAAAAGCGATTCATCCGGCCGTCTCTCCGCTCCCTCCGTTTCCCTCCTTCCCATGAAACGCTAAATGACTGAACCGCCGAGCTCTTGGATTCGAAACTGCACAAAACCTCATTGAGCTGGCTCTGCCGAGCATATGGTGGAATCAATGAGAGAGCCCATTCATTAAGCAAACTGTCATCAGGAGGCCGCTCAGATGGAAAATAACATGTACGAGTGTGCGGCGCAGGAACTTGGATTTATTCCCCGTGATTTGCAATTAATGTATTGTACATGTCTTAGTTCTTCCCTTGATCGGCTAATTAGAGAGGAAACACGGGTGCAAATCCTTTCCACTTTGCCGGAGGAATGCGCCTCTCGCTGCCAGAACCAAGTGTTTTCTCCTAATTTGAAGCTCGCCCGTCAAAGACGGCGAAGGCCTCATATTAAACCGATCACAGGCTGTGTGATTTGGCTCCCAATCAGGAAGTTATTACAAACAGACAACAGAGAAGCCGGGGTTTGAAGGGCCTGTCGTTTGATGTTGGATGCCTCCATTTTCCTTTGAGCTCGCCGGGATCTTTGTTGGTCTGGTAAGAGCAATCAGTGTAGTTAAATCCCGACGCAGGCCGCGATGTCCCGCGAGCATTCGGGGTGTAAACTAAGGCGGCTGTGGGCGAGCGATCGCCTGTTACTCCCCCTTTTGTTCTTGGCCCCATGAGTGTTTGAAAAAAAAAATATATATAAAAATGGTCCAAATGAAAACAGCCAGGCGCTGTGAGAAGTGAGTATTGTATTTTAATTTTTTTTTTTTTTTTTTTTTTTTTTTCAAAACGGCACATCAGGAAAGCATCCCAAATCCGACCGCTCACATTGTTAAAGCTATTTCTAATTATTTTATTTGTCTCCGGGGGGACGTTACAGCGGCCCATTTGTTTTAAGAGAAGTGTTTCACTTCTACAAGGAATCATATTAAGTACCGCAATTGAAGAAAGTGAAATATGTACAACAGTTGTAATAAAAAGTGGATGATAACAGTGCTCCTCAATGACATACTTACCTTAGAATTAAACTGCATTACAATTCTAAACAAATGTTTTTCGTATTTTTCATTTATAAACACCCAGACTCATAAACAGCGTATATAAAATATTATACCGACCAATATAGCTCATATAATGTTAAGCACTGGTGGTTATGCACTTTTTACACACGTACGTGATATGACTGTTAAATTGTTTTAACTGGGTGCTTTTCACAGTCAAACAGTGGTATTGTTAAGAAAAATTCCACTTGTGTTACATTTATGTAGATATTTGCTATACAAATGCGACACAAATACTAACAGTTACTAAACACACACACACACACACACACACACACACACACACACACACACACACACACACACACACACACACACACACACACACAGACTTTATAAAGTGAGTGGTTTACTGCTCTCTAACTCTTTCACTGCAAAACCAACTTGCGCTTTCTACAAGTGAAAGACGTGTAAAACATGCAAATAAGGCGTTTCTGGTTTTGAATGAAGTTTCCAGAATAGACTCTCTCTTTTATACTCTGGGGGTTGAAAGGGCAGTTGACAGCTCTATGACAGCTGGGAGGGACACACACGGACACACACACACACACACACACACACGGACACTGCTTAGCAATGCAGTTGCTTTATCACACAAATCCGTGCTGTTTTATATTGTTTCAGATTGATGTATTACTTTAGCCGACCAGAATCCATCATGGTCACGTGGTCAAATCAGATCACACATGAAAATGACAAACCAAAGATTTTCCCCTCTGAGCAGTTTCCTCACTAATGACCAATTCATCTCCATCACTCACAACAAATGAGTTCATTACACAGAAGCATTGAAAGATTAATTATTTTCCCTCCATCACTTCTAGAATATGGAAAGCCTCCATATATGGGGGGAGGGTGGGGGGGTCAAATGACCAAAGGGAAACCTTCTGCTGGAAGACATTGTGAACTCTGACCTCCACCGAGACCAAGATGTGGAACTCATCAGTGACCAGTTGCTCAATTCACTGCAGGCTAAAGTGGCTCTATGTTATCATGTAGTGTTATGTTGCCATTATAATAATACCAATAACACTACTACGATGATAATTATTTTTATTATTATTTTTATTTTAGTTTCTATGAGAACAATAATGAAAATACAAAATAATGTCATAAATAATGTCATTTTATGATGAAAATTATAATGAAATGAAATTAACAATTTCATTTAATTTTAATTTTTTTTTTTTTTTTTTTATAATTATTTTCCAGAATGGGCTCTGACTTTTATACTCTTATGATTGTTATGGTGGGCGCCTGTCCTCCATTTCTGTGGGTTTCAAATTGTCATGCAGGTGTTGTGCGCCGTCAATCGGGACACCTGAAGCAGATGAACCAATCACCGTCAGCTGATGTCTTTAAAACAGGATACAACCATTCAATGTGGCGGCTGATGTGCAGCACGCCAAGGGCTTTGTGCAAAATGTCCTGATTGTGAGGTCGGCTACTGTGTGGGTGTTGACACCAAGTGTTGTGAGGACGCTGATGCTTTTTCTCTTCCAGGTAGCGCAGTGTTTCCCTTTATTGCTCTGCCTGCAGTCACCTCGGCAGCAGGTTGTTCTCCTTAAGCGCAATCTGATTTTAAGCAGCCGCATTTTCTTTCATTGCAACTCTGCACCTTTTGTTTCCAAACTTGTTAAATAAACAGATTTATTAAATCTGGATTTGTTGCCTCCCCTCTCCCAGCTGGGGTATACGATTAACGTGCTGCGGTACCAGTCCCGTACGAGCAGCTCCGATTTCAAGCTTTTCTGCTATCCGTGATTTTGTGGGTTGAGCCTGTATATGATAAATGTCAGACTTCTGGATGTTACGCTGTGAAGCTGCAAGGACATTCAAGGGCTTTAGAAGAGAAATCGTGATCCAAACGTTTGAGCTGTTGCACTGCAGAGACAGGTTTATTGCTTGTTTTGAACTTTTGAAAAAAAACTGTCCAAAGAGCTGAGTGGATGAGCCTCCATCATTTAGAAATTGCCTGACTTTTTTTTTTTTTTTTTTTTTTTTTTTTTTTAAAACCCTCATGTGTAAAACGCTGGCCAATTTCCTCTCACTTGCCCAGATTCTTTCAAAAAAAAAAAGCTTATTTATATGCCTGTTGGAATTGATTAATCACAGTGATGGTTCCCCTCACCTGATCCTATTCCATGTTCAGGAACAGCAGTATTTCTAACTGGACGCAAAGCAGGAAATGTATTTTACATTTATGTTGCGTTGGCATAACCAGACCGGGCTGGAGTTTTAACAACGGAGCCGGCAGTTGATGCGTGTCGTCATAACAAAACGCAGCTGCCGTAGGGATCGGCACGCCAACTAGGAGAACTTTTGGATCGGATAGTTCTCCGCGGACGAGGTCTCAGGCGTTCGTCTGGATCTGTGAGGTGGGATCTCAGCGCATCCCCGCCGCTTTATAAGTCCGAACTGCCTAAATGGTGATTCTTTGGGTGTCTCAAAGTTAAGTTGAGCACCTACCTTGTAGATATTATGGATTCTGGAATTTCCCCGTTTCCTTCCTGTTCAATGCATGACTGAACCTCCAGTGCTCAGTATGCAGGCTGGCGGGCAGTCATAATACGGCCTGTCTCCCCTGCCAGGACACTTACCTTCTTAAGGGTCAGGGGTCACCGCTCACTTTTATCACAGCGGGCGAAGATCTGAAAGGGGTTGCGTTGTTCACCTCGTCCAAATATACAGATTTGTTTTTGTTTGAATTCAGCTGTGTTTAGATCTTGTGCATCCTCATCGCCAGACACACGTGGATCGCTGACAGGAAGGTCATTGTGTGGGCGACGGGGAACGTATTGGGACGGGAGCCAAGGCTTTTTTGGACCGAGACTTGCTCTGCAGACCTGCAGCTGAACCATCTCGTTTGCATATCAATACCTTCAGGCCTGAATAACTTCACTCAGCTGAGAGACATAAAGAAAACTTTTCACCAGCGGGGGAAACTTGATGACATATTTTGCTGGCTTCCCTTTACGCATTCCTCCGCTGTGAATGGCGTTGTGTGATTTGAAGCCGCCGCGTCACTGACAAGAACGCAGGGTGGAAAATGAACACCACCTGTCAATTTAGCAAGGGGGGGGCTTTTTCCTTACATGCTTCCTAAAGGCCATTTTAGACCGGAGGTATACAGTGAGACAGAACCTGCTGCTCGGAAACTTGGAGATGTGCAAACCCAGCTTGACTCAAGATGGCAGAGCAGTGGGGTGGGGGGGGGAAACAGTTGTTGCTCGTAACATTGCTACTTTTTCATGCGGTCAGTTTAGGAAAAAAGCGATTTCTGCGCTAAACGGTAAAAGTATCTGTTCTTAAAGAATGCGAAAGACGATTTGAACGGTTGCTTGAGACTTGGCGCTCCCCCCGCCTGAATTTTCCGCTCTTAAACGAAACAAAAATTCAAAAACACGGCGAGAGTTGATGGACGCAAGAGTACCGTATTTTCACGACCATAAGGCGCACCGTACTAAAGGGTGCAGTCTCAGTTATGTGTGCCATTATTGTATTTAACACACACATAAGGCGCACCTGATTATAAGGCGCAGGTTTTATATACAATCCATGCCCACACATCCCCCTTTAATGTTCTCATGGTGTCCTCTACTACGCCCGCCTTACAACAACAAAAACAGCACACACACAAGCATACAAATGTGCGTATTTAAAAACAGAGCGGGAGCTAAACTGAGTTTGGTATTCACATTTTTTTACCGGTATTCATCATCAATCAAACCCATCGAAGTCCTCATCCTCTGTTTCTGATTTGAACAGCTGCGCTAAATCTCCATCCAACATGCCAGGTTCACTTTCTTCACCGTCGGAGTCACTTTCCGGGCCGCGCGGCTCCTCGGAAATGATGCCGGCTTTTGCGAAAGCTCCAACAAAAGGGCCAGCAGACACATTAGCCCGAGCATCTACAAAATCCATTCGCAAATTCTGGCGTAACTCACCCGGCGCAGCTTTGCTACTAGTGAAACCGTGGTCTCCAAGAAGACTTTTCGTTTCCCGTTGTGCGTATTGCTACCGTGCTGGTCCCCTTCTTCTTTCACAGTGTGACTTTTATGTGCGCCTTATAGTCGTGAAAATATGGTAACCCCAGCGTAATCTCCGCAAAAGACGGAACTCGTATATTTGTCCGCCGTCCGTATATCCCCCGTCGTGTTTTCGGATTCAGTCCCGGAATCGATCACAGATGTATGGATGATATATCAAGTGTTAAATAATATTTTACAAATGTATGACGGTGAGCCTTGGCCCGACCCCAGAGCTAAATCAAAGTGGCAGCAGGACATGGTACACATAAGCACATATCTCCCCTGCCTATAAACTAAACAGGCAGTTATTGATCCAGGCCATCTCCCTTCAGTGGAGGTCCCAGAGGTTGGGAATGCAATATTAATCGATCAAGGGGGAGTTGTTGTATACCTGTGCGTGTGTGTGTGTGTGTGTGTGTGTGTGTGTGTGCAAGAACATTTACCCCATGCTCATAGCTCATGCAGGGCGACTCCATTAACCAGTCTGGCGATGGCGGTCAGCAGTTTATGGTGTCCAGGCTCACAGGTCAAGGGGGAGTGCAGAGGTCAAAGATTGCCATCCCCTAAAGGTCCCCAATCATCCTGGTAAATTGATTGCTTACACATCAGAAAGCCGCCGACCAATGTTAACTTCAAATTTAACCCAGAAAGCCAGCGGCCATATGACCCCCCTCCACCCACCCGAACCTATATCCACTCAACCATCACCTCCTCCCACTACCGGTTCCTTCCCCTTGCTGAATACTCAAAATGGGCTTGAGCAGATGGGATTGACTGACATTTGAAGAAAATGGAAACTTGCCCACATGAGATGAGGCATTGTGTGTTGAACAGACTTAATAATACCGTTTAGAATTCCCGTGTAACTACCCTGAACCAATTTCAACATCGATAGCAAGGACGGAGAGGTAAACATTATGGATTGTTAAGATACAAATTACCCTATATATAAAACGCAAAGTAGTTTCCAGCGTTGACGCCGAGCTTCGCATCACCGAGGTTTTTACTATAACCTGCTCCGAGGATGACATGTTATAGATAAAAGTTTAACGGAAACAGATGCTTCTCTGCCGTTCTCATAACGACCGTGATGGACATCTTTACACGTTTGCCTTTGGCAGGCAGAGCTCCAAGGGGGCGAGAGATTTATCGTGGACGTCTCCCACCTCAGGGCGCGATTTTGGATCGGGAACAAGGGCGATTTCGTCGCCGTCTTGACTCCTTTATAGAGGAAAGCATTTACAGCGCTCTTTACATACTATAAATGCGAACATTCTCACGTGAGGCGTCGCATTTAACTCTCCGGCATTGTGAATGTGAGACAATGAAGAAAATGGAAACCTGCTAGCAGTACCTTTTGCTCGCTCTATGCGATCTCAGGCAAAACTATTCTCAGTTCTACTACCTCAGTGGTGGAACAAACTTCCAGAAGCAACAAGACTAGCATCATCTATCTCAACCTTCAAGAAACAGGTAAAAACTGTTCTCTTTCAGGACTTTTTACTGCGCTGATGCCCCAGATCAGGCTAGGCAGCAAGTTAGGCTATGCGGTGTGTGTGTGTGTGTGTATGCTTGTGTATGTCTTTGTCAAAAAAAAAAAAAAACTCACTAACCCAAGCTTACTGTTCTGTATATTTCCTGTGCATCGTGTATTTGCAAGTGTATTTACAGTCCCTATGTCCTCTATTGTAAGTCGCTTTGGATAAAAGCATCTGCCAAATGCAATGTAATGTAATATAATGTGATGAAAAGCAACAAGCACTGAGTGTAGTTTAGAATAGAAAATTTAGTGAGAATTTTGCCCAGAAATACAAAAGTCTCAGAGAAAACATCTCAATAATAGATGGTCAGCTTATAAATAAGGACTTTGGAAACAAACGGTTGCGTGTCGGTACTGTCTGCGAGGGGGCGAGCTTTGATCGGTCACAGACGCGGATGCGGTTTTTTTAAAATAGCGCTTTACCGCCGACAGAAATAGCGTCCGATTCTCACCGAACCGTCCGCCGTGTCCGTTTTCATTTCGTACCTATCGCGCCGTTACCGCGCGGTCCTGCTACTGCAGCCGCTTGCGTCATCACGATGTAGAATGAGAGCCCTGAAAATGAGTTTGCGTCGAAAAGGACCCGAACAAAGGGGGAGCCGAATCTGCCGTATAAACTTTTCAGATCATTTACGTCGCCCCGGACAGAACAATACCGACCACACACGTTGACGTTTATTTCGATTGTTCCAATGTGCACGATTCCCTTTTATTTTTTTTCTCCTCCACACCGCCCTCGTTTTCTTCGCGGCAGATCTCACTCGCACCTCTCGGCGATCCAGAATGTCACTCGGTCTGTTGTGGCTTTTTTCCGCCGACCGCCAGGGCTCGTTACCGTCACGCCGTTCGGTCGGGATCCTCTCTTGAAATTACCCTCGTGTCGATTCTTTTTTTTTTTCAACGCGGCGGTCTTGCTGGTTAAGTGATTTGGACAGCGGAGGGTTAGCATACTTCTGGCGTTTAGGATGCCAAGTATGAGAATTTTAAAGGAAGCTTTCACAAAAACAACGTTAGCCCGGAGGGGAGGGAGGCAGAGAATGTGTTGCAGATCCTGTATATTTTGCACAGTAAAAGCTTTGGTAACACACAGAAGAAACTCCCTGTCTGGTCTTTGTTGCTGGCCGAAACAAGAATGCTCCCGGACAACTTTGAAGAGCTGCTTTGGTGGGAAGCCGTTTAGTCCCAGCCAAAATTGTGGCCGGTCATTTGGTAGAACTTCAGATTAAAGGGTCTGTAGAAGTCTCTGAGCCTGAGCAGGACCTCCGAGGGGATCTGGGGATGGGGCCTGCCCTTCGACTTCCCCAGACAGCGCGGCCTGCTGCTCCCTTCTGGCTTCTTCAAGCAGGGGAAGCCTTTGGTCTGGTTGAAGTAGAAGTGCTTGTCCGTCACCACCCGTTTGAGTCCCAGGAAGTCCTGGACCCGGCCCATCTCGCCCGCCGGGTCCGTCACCAGGCGCTCGCCGCTGACGAATAGGAAGCGCGACAGCGGGAAGAATCGCAGCCAGTTCTCGAGGTGCTTGGCATAAATGCCGATGCGCACCGCGCTCCAAGAAGTGTCAATGAGGCCCGTGGAGGCGTTGCGAAAGGCCAAGTTCTGGAAAGACGGGAGCCCCGGAGATTTAGACACAGTCTGAGTGTAATCAGAAACAGCTCGGGTCACGGGGTCCCGCACCACCACGATCAGCTTGGTCTGGCGACTCATGGAGAAGACGCGACGGGGAGCTTCCTTTGTGATGAAGTAGCTGGGGGTCTTTTCCATCGTGATCTGACCCTCCAGCGTACGAGGCATCAGGTTTCTGGACAAAGGAGGAAAAGAAAAAGACAGAGAGAGGAACACCTCTGTGAATCACATCTGAAACAATGGCAACATACCGGGAGCGAAACACGTATGCTCGAGAATGACCCGAGCGGATCGGTTCTCGGGGCATTCCTACCACGGTGCCGTGTTGGCTTTTTGATTGGTGCGCTTTGTAATTAGTGGTCTAAATCTGTGATTAGATGGAGATAAACATGACATTAGCTGCTGGCACTGATAGGGTGACCGTGTCAGCGCTGACGACGAGCGGCTACCCTCGGGGAAACCACAAGGTTATATTAGCTTCAGAAAAGTAATTTCCTCCCATCCGCAGCCTCCTCTTTAACAGGCTCATAACAGGCTCTCCTCCTGTTCTTCACCTCAAGTGAGGACTGCAGTAATAGGCACATTAGTGTCACACCGCTGGTAGCCTGGCTTTTCCCTTCCTCCGAACTCCTATTCTCCGATTATCGCCTCAGTAGGTGAAAGCCCACCCTCGTCAAACTTTGACAGCCTCGGTGAGGCGTTTCCTCGGCAAAAAGTCAAGATGGATGCCGTTCCCAGGCTTAGTATCCGTCATGGTGATTTAGTCCGGAGCTGATTTTCACAGAAAGTTTCACAGAAAGTGCAGAACTACTAGTTTGGGTCTCCCCGAAGCCAAAAATGCTCTTGAACGCAGCCGCGGCCAGGATTCTTTTTGGTCGGTGAGATGTTGTCAGACAACAAGCTGGACTTCACAGAGTCACAGCGCCCGGACGCTCACTGCCAAGCAACAGTTACCCCGGCGGGAAACCGCAAGTCGTCATTGTCACGTTTCTCGGATTATTACGGACGACATGTTAATTATCTAGCTTTGCGGTTCTTGCTAAGCATGATTTAAACTTCATCTCCGTGGTATCAGATCTTCTCATCTAACACTTGCCGAGGGGGCAGGAATTGTACTTCCCAAAGGTCCAAATACTTGTTAAAAAAAAAAAAAGAAAAACAGAGCAACAAGTGGGCTTGAAATGGGTTGAGTCATATAGAAGAGAAGCCTATTTGGGTAATTTTTGGAGGAACCCGTATTTCATTTAGTTTAAAATTCATTCATTCATTCATTCATTTGGCAACCTCTTATACACTCAGGGTCATAGGGGGTGCTGGAGACTATCCCTGCTGTCATTTGGCCACTGGTCACAGGGCCACATATCCAGACCTATGACCAGAAAGGCCTCGAAACAGGGCCGTTTTCGCAGAGAGACGGCACCGCGCCACTGTAGGTTTGAAATTAAAAAATAAGAAAAGCCTTTTTCTGGATTGTAACTGTTTTCATCAGTGGCCGAGACCTCCCGAGCGCACTCTGACTCCCGGCGAAACTTCTAAGACTTGGAAATTGTACTTAAGGCGGCCGAAAACCTGTTTCTGACACAGACTTCTAATGTGGCGGAGCAGATTGAATTTTAAAAAAAAAAAAAAAAAAAAAAAAAAAGGAGGAAACGTTTCATATATTTCACTTAAACGCCGCTCCGAAATGCCAGAGCGGAATCTGGTGAGCTTCGCCAAAACTCCTCCTGTGAGAACAAGACAACGGCTCTCCCTGAGAGGGGAGAGGGGGAAAGATTTAAAACGCAAATTCGGTTTGTGTTGTAGGAATCTAAGCGGCGAGGAATGTCAGTGTTGCAACTCAGGGAGATCTCCCGGCTAATTTCCATGGTCCCCCACCCGCCTCCTCCCTTCCCCCCCGCCTCAGCAGGCTTGTTTTGATGGTTGGTTCTGAGCCTTCGTGGTTGGTCTGTAAGCGAAGGGCTTATGGAGCTCTGAGCTTTTGGTGTGCGGTGGTGGAGCTGACTCGTTCCCCCCTCTGTGATCCAACACACACACACACACACACACACACACAGCTCTGAGTCTCCGTCACTGGCATGAAACTACGAGAGCGACGGCGAATGCAAAACTTATGGTATTCATAAGAAATCCCTGAATTGCGTTACAAGGCTAGGGCAAAACAAAATATAGAAAAGTTTAGAAAAACAATACTGTTTGGCTTGTGTGGAATTTTTGGACGGATTACATCGGAGCGCATCGGAGCCAAAGATGAAGGCTACAACCTTTTACTCCCGAGCCAAGTTCTCTGAGTGTGCCGGTCGCGGGCTCCTCTCTGGTCACCACATGACGTGCACGGCAATATACTTTTTCATGAATGTGGATTCCGCAAAAGGAAGTTCAATTTCTCATTCGGCTCCGAGGAAAGCCGAACTCTGTGTTTTTTAGGTACAAATTGCAGCCTGCGGATATCGTCTCTCCCGAGCTCACTTTGTGCGATTTGCATGGTGTTGCGGGCGGCGTTCACCTTGTCTGAGAACAAACGGCCGCGGAAAACATACGGGAAGCATTAAAAATGTACATCAGCGGGATGGGAAACGTTTGTTTCTTTGAATTCTCTTCGCCTGATTATTAGCACAGAAGCAGTGGCTGCAGAGATAATACCTCTGCACCGAAGGGAGCGTGTGTCTATAACATTTAGCCAACGTGCGATTTCATCCGGCCAGTGTTTCGTGCGAGGCAGAGCGGGCTTCAGCTGACGTCATGTTTACGTTGGGGAACATCCGTTGGCAATCGGAGGACGGCCGAACTCCTCGGCGATTGAAGAGGCGAGCGGGAGATGGAAAACAGAAGCCGGAGAGGAAGGAACAAAATTAACACGGGGTGGAGAGAGGGGGGGGGGGACGCGAGACTCACCCCCGACAAAAGAGAGCGACGTTGACGTTTATCTTCATCACACCTTCCAGTCCCCATCTGGAAGTCCCATCTGGAGTGTGGCTGAGATGTGTTTATCCGTGTGTACAAATGTGTCCAAACACACTCTCGTGTAAGTGCGTGTGTGTGGGTTGGTTCGGCGTTATTGTGGTAAAAGGCGAACATGGGATTCATTCATTCGTTATCTAGATCAGGGGTCGCGAACCCCTGGTCCATGGACTGGTGCCGGTCCGCAAATAAAGTCTTTCTTTATACAAATTCATTATTTTCGGATGTTATTTTGAAAAACGACCGTTTACGGCTTATTGCCATTTCATAAATCAGTTACCACAAAAAAAGAAATCCGAAACAAAAGTGCGCTGGAGAGCTTTTGCAGGAGGAGACGAATTACCGACGATATCGCGGAAAGCTGCATTTAAAAGAAATGATCAAGATTCAAGAAGTTGGTGATACACAAACTCTGCTATGCTTTATTTGTGGTGAACGGGTAGCGAATGAAGCCATGAAACTCTCAAAACTTTACTTTCATTTATTGTGTTTTATTATAGTGCAAAATTATTGTTATTGCCTAATATAAAGTGGAGCCGTCGTATTCAGATAAAATACTGTGAACTGACGAAACTGGTCCACGGAAACATTTTCATGCATAAAAGCATTCCCTCGTACAAAAACTGGTTGATGACGCTGATCTAGATCACTTATTCTGCGCTCAGGGTCATGGGGTCGCAGAAACCTATCGCAGATCTTCATCGGACGGGAGCCGGGGTTCATCCTGGACCGGTCACCAGCCAATCACGTGCAAGAAAACGACCATTCAACCAAACGACTGGGTTATTTTAAGATAAGATCAGATGAAATGGAATTTATTGATCCACGTGTGCAAATTTTAATCATAGAAAAGATATTCAAATAAGGGATATACCATAGTTTCTGGACTACTGAGCGTACCTGAATATAAGCTGCACCGGCCTAAAAATAACCAAATAAATATATGTGTACATATATAGACCGCATTTCTCTATAAGCCGTAGGTGTCCACCTTGTAATATGAGGTATTTACCCAGAAACATTTTTTTTTTACTTTTAATTAAATACAAACCGATAACATCCACAAATATATACTGAAAATTATTTTTTTCTGATCGACGGCTACAACAGCTGATAAAAAAGATTAATAATAAATAACACAAGGAAAAGTCCATCCATCCATCCATCCATTTTCTATCCTCGCTTTGTGCTGCTCCAGCTGATCGCAATTGAACAGCCTCAGAATTTCACGGTAATTTCATTGGTCCGATGTGACGAAGCTAAATGTTTTGCCGGCGTGAAGCTTGTTAGCCCCCCCAAAAAATCCATATATCAGCCGCAGCATCGTTTAAGCCGCAGTGTTAAAAGCTTGGGAAAAAAGTTGCGCCTTGTAGTCTGGAAATGACAGTAGGTACAAACAAGCAAAGGCGATGTTCAATTAAAAACAATAGAACGCAATATATAGAAATAAAGATAATATATTAAAAAATATATATAAAAATCATTTTATGTCACTAATCAAACTGCAGATCGCGACTTTCAATTACTTTTAACACACGCTTTGTGAAAGAGGACATTTGCTTGGAAACATTACACCGTAACCGATCGTCATGACAACAAACGTTACTTTTCACCTTGGAAACAAGCCTCCCAATGACACGGCAAACAGCAGGCTCAACATTAAGCCATTTTAAGAGAAAGCTAGTCTTAGTGCTTAAGCCCGAGGTTTATATGAAGCTATGACATCATGTGATAGATTTGCCTTGTGTGGCACATTTGTGCACGCGTGTTTGGAAAGCTTCTGCTGTGGAACGCGGGGGGTAAAAAGTCAAACGGTTTCGCTGCTTCTTCAAGATCTGAGAGCGTTATCAAACCAGATGGATCAAATCAGAGGTCGTTTCATTGCGAACACGACTTCCAGCCTTTGGCAGACACTTCCGAGTCCGACCGGGAATATTTTCGTATGCATGAACGTGCAGGACGTGAAGGAAACCGTGCACCGGAATGCTATGAGTTATAAGCCAGGATACAAAAATATAATAATTTGAAAAAAAAAAATCTGGATACGACTAAATGGTAACCCGACATATAGCCATGCTATATTTAGTAGTTTCTTGGTATTTTAATCATCCCTACATCAGCTTTCATTGGGGCCGTGCTATCAATCAATAGATGGAGTTACATGACGCCATCTGTTTTTATTGATCTGTGAATATTTATAATAAAAGGGCACCCGCAGGCATCGTAAGCACAAAGGATATTATCAGCTTTTCCATTATGAAGTGCGCACACACCAACCGTTCTCAGCTCCGTCGGCGCGGCGCATACACTCCATACGACACACACACACACACACGATTACCACCTGAACATGCCTTTCCACAGGATGAAGCCACATCTGGGAGCAATGAAGCGCATACTCGCACAAAGTGCATGTGTGTGAATGTGCGAGCCATTTGGAGGGATGGGGGGGTGGGAGGGGGGGTAGAGAGTTTCTTTCTGGTCCTTAGGTTTGAAGCCGTGATCTCCGCTGTCTCCGCTGGGCCCTTCGCCAAAACCCCAGACCCTCTTAATCCCCTCCACCTTGTACTGTGTGGAAATGGACTCCTCCACCCCGAAGGTCAGAGGCAGATGGTTGTGATTCAGAAGGCAAGACCACCAGAGATCATCAGGGATCATGTAATGCAACATGTCATTATGTGCAGATTTCATGCTCCCCCCCCCCCGCCGCCTCCCCCTTTCTCTTCCTCTAACTTTCCTCCCCTGTTTTTTTTTTTCTTCTTCCTCCTCTTCTCTCACTAACTCCCCGTTTTTCTCTTGCAACTTCAAAGTCTCGCCTTGGCCTCCGCCGTATCCTTCAACGCGGGATTGTTATGAATATACATGACGTGCGCGGAGGAATTTCAAAACACGTCGACATCCCTAACCACTTCAGATGGACGTAAGAGGACAGATACGGGGTTTCGGCATGCGTGTGTGTGCGTGTGTGTGTTCGGAGACGTGTAAAAGCTGAGTGCAGCTCGCTGCTGTGTGGAGGGAGAGGTTTGTCATTACTGATGGCAAATACAGGGCTGAGAAGCTCCTGTGGGCTGATTAGAAGTCAGCCGAGACTGTAAGCAACTCAATAAGAGGGTGCGGTGCTTCCCTACATGTTTATTGGAGTTGGACTACCATATTATTTGGATCACAAACCTCTTTCTTGTCAATCCTCTTTTTTTTTTTTTTTTTTTTAATATTCGGCTTCACAGAAATCACCTGCCAAAATGAAACCTAAAGCATCTGAATGCAGTTTCACGCGATGGGGAAAAAAAAAAAAAAAACTAAAAACATTAATCCATCAGCACCTATTTACGCAATAACTGCACATGCTTACACCTCATGTTCCTGCATCTCCTGGGTGTGTGTGTGTGTGGCATAAACACTCGGAAGGTTGCTGTCTGGCTGATGCTCCGGGGTGGTGAAAAATATTTTTACCGAGGAGGTTTTTGCATCACTGGGGTAGGTCGGTAGGAAAGAGCTGAAGAATGTGTCTAACTGAGGGGAAAAATAGAGGCGTAACCGTTGATGGAGACTTCACAGGGCCTGCGAGCGGTGAGCGAGCAAGAAGTGGTCAGTCAAAGAATCCTCAGCGAAAAACCGCAAGGGCCCCGATGACACTGAGAGACCTTCCCCCTTGATCTGTGTGCGCGTTTGTGTCAATGCATGCGTTGCGTGACGTTCATCTCTTTTTTTTTTTTTTTTTATTTACCTTCAGCTATAGCACACGAGACCCTGGCGGCGGATACTGCATTTTGATTTTTCCCAAAAGAAAACATCATCTCGGAGGACTTTTCCGAGAGTCGTGCGAGAAAAGTCCGATTATCTCCGCATGCAAGACACTTTCTTGTTCAAAGCGCCGCCTTTCCGCGGCCGCGTGTAAAAACATAAGCTGACGAACGGCACGCACGGAGTCCCTATTTCGCCAAGGATGTCAACATGAAGTATGCGGTTTTGAGCAATTTTTTTTCTTGCTTATGGCGGCCGCATACTGTGTGCAGCTGGAGCGAGAGTCTGACAGCGTTGGGTTTAATTACACGAACCCCCTTCAACACGTGCTCACTTTAGGTCCATATTCACACAACTGACTCATGAACTCAGTCAGATTTGAGCCTTTTTGTGTCGAGGCATGTGACGCGCTGTCCGGTCGAAACGCCATTGATTTATTTATTCGTTATCTTATCGATGTGTCCACTTATGCTGGGTTTACACCTGACAGTTTTCTTGGTTGCAGCCTTAAAACTGAAAGTCAGAAGGAAATTGTACTTTTTGTTAGGTGTCAGGTGGTAATCTCAGCTGTCTTGGGCTTACGGAAAAGTCAAACATGTCTGATATTATTGCAAGTCTTCTGTCTTTATGGTGACGTAATGCAATCAATAACCAATAGCAGAGGCTCTGCAAATACCCGCTCAAAATATCGCATGATGGGAAAAAAATTGCTGGTTATAGTCTTGTAATGACCCTGGAAAGAGTCGCAGTCGTTGTAAAATCTCAGTTTTAAAAAAGTTTAAAAACTAGTCTTTTGATGCGAGCAGGTGTGAGATGATCGTTTCTCACAAATCTTTTCAAGGTCTGGGGAGCCATTTGCAATGCACGTGGAGAAAAACGCAGAGGAAATCAAGGCCTCGCTTTCAAACACTGAATATCGTGACTTACTCGAAACTTGGGTCCGATCTCTGCCACGAGGATTTCAAAAGCCGATAGTTACATATTTGGTGGCAGCGAGAGCTTTGGTCTTAAACCCATTTTCCGCCAAAAGCAGTCTATAAAACCTGCTATAAAAAGGCGAAGGACTTTGTTGCCTCTGCCAACAGTTTGCCAGTGGACGGGCTTGCTTTCTATCTTTTTTCTCTCTGAGTAATGCTCGGAGTCTCAAACTCACCGGAAGCAGATTCAGCAGAAGTGGGCTAGTAAACAGTAG
This sequence comes from Fistularia commersonii, assembly GCF_037954325.1. Classification (NCBI taxonomy): domain Eukaryota; kingdom Metazoa; phylum Chordata; class Actinopteri; order Syngnathiformes; family Fistulariidae; genus Fistularia; species Fistularia commersonii. Next base: position 7,034,845 of record NC_141316.1, read on the forward strand.
AGCGCAGAAGACAAGCCAGTGATGATGTTATGGTGGTAAAATTTTTTATTTGGTTTACTTCGAGTTTTTCGAGTGCCGTTAAATGAAAACGGGTGTGGAAGCGATGACAAGACGTGCAGAACAATGTCGGAGCGTTTTGGACGGATTTCAACCGCAGTAAAAAGCCTGTGAGAGCCGATTCCTGTGAAACTGGGGTGAAAGATCGAAGGGTATGACCGGACTTCAGACCCCGTGCAGGAAAACACAAAGTCAAAACTCTTTCAATGTAAGATAAGGTACAAAACTTTGAAAAATAACCCGTCGTCCTATGGCATTTATGACCGTATTTTTTGCGCAATGAGGCGCGCTTAAAATCCCTAAAATTTCTCAAAAATCATCTTGAGTGTTTTAAAATCCAATTTTATGTGGTACACTGCGCTCAGATATCTGTCAAAATGTTTTAGTGCGACTTTGGTAAGCGACGAAGCCACTCCGCTTGACTGATTATCAGACCGTTCCCACCTGACTTTGGGACTTTGTATTAAAGTTGGTCCTTGGTCGAAAACGGCTCGAGAGAGCGTTAGATGACTAATATGTAGTGCTGGAATACAAAACGATAAACCGATCAGAGAACAGTATGTAGTGCGCTTACCTCCGCCACTTTTTGGAATACCGTCACATACTGCTTTGACATAATATTACTGTACATTTGTGTGTATGAGGACCCCCAAAAATGGCGCCCTGTTGAGAAACATGCTTACAAAGCGGAATTCAAACTCAAGGCTACCAGTCACGCAGTAGATCATGAGAATAGAGCAGCTGCGAAAGAATTCAACATGAATGAATCAATGGTACGGAAGTGGAGGAGGCAAGCAGATGAACTGCGCCAAGTAAAGACCAAACAGAGTTTCCGAGGGAACAAAGCGTGATGAATGGGATGAATAAAGTTCGACTAAACTGTTATGTTTCGCTTTATATACCGTATGTTTTATAATGCGACTCAGAACACATTATGGTACGCAAAAAACTGGATGTCCTGATTATTCTCAGTTTGTTCGGTCCAAGTGTAACATCCACTTAACAACAACGATGACCATCTTACTTCCTTGTCACGGATAGCATGTTGGCGAAACGGACCAATCAGAAGTCGGAGTACTCACAGTACGGTAATGAAGTGTGTAAATCACAAAGGCCATATTTTCTAAATTATTCCAACTTTTCTAACTGTGTGTGTGTGTTTTATGTAGACTGTCTGCACTATGCGTCCATATGAGCCAACGCTCATGGACATAGCTAATGTAAATGTGTTGCATGTGTGTGTGTGTGTGTGTGTGTGTGTGTGTGTGTGTGTGTGGGTGCATATGCTGTTGATTGCGCCCACTCTCCTGATTTATCAAATGGGAAAATCTGCAGTTGTGTTCCTGCCGGGCCCTCAGTGGCCTACTTGTGTGGCTTTATCTCTGAGCTGCCGGGGGCCCCGGGGTCCCACCCTGCCTTCATCTGATCTCTCGAACGCAGGATGGGAGGAGGATGGACAGATAGAGGACGGACGGATGGACGGGGTGGAGGGGACGCACAGATTACGGCGCCTTTTGCATCCTGACCCCGGTGATTCCGGGCTGTCCTTGCCAACGGGGTATTAAAACAGTTCTAACTCATAAATGGCTTAAAATAAGCACAAATAAAAATCCGAATCTCTTTCCTAACCCATCATTCTAATCGATACACAGCTTTCCCATACATTCATCTTATTATTGAACAAATTATAATTTAGGAATTGTTAATAATTATGGGAAGAGCTCATCATTTTTCAAATTAGTTCAGAAAAAAAGCAGTGACATTTGATAGCATTCCTATTATAAAAGTTATTAAGGAATCAGTGAGGTTTTAATCATTTCAAATAGTTTCTGGTGTTTTTTTTTTTTTAAACATAATTTTTTAGCATTTTACCCAATTTTTGCCGTTTCCAAGAAAGGGATTGATTTCTTTTGATTCAAGATTCAAAGAGTGAATTTCAAATGAAATTCTTACTTTGCTGTTGGCAGTGCATTTGGAATGACAATAAAAAACAAAAAACAAAAACAATGTTTAAATTACCTATTTATTGTAAATCCAAATCCAAATCCACCGTCGACAGCAAAGCAAGAATTTCATTGCACCGGGGAACACATTTCTACGCTGTACATATGATAATAAACACTTTGAATCTGAAGTTGATGCACACTTGATTAAGCTATCACAAGAAATCAATGCCTTTCTTGCAAACCACAAAAATGGGGTAAAATGCTAAAAAAAAGATGTTAAAAATACGGAAAATATTTGAAATGATTAAAACCACATTGACCATTACTTTGATGGCTTAGTTATAACAGTTAATTATATAAAATTGTCGTACGGTTAATCTATTTCTACTTTTCCGTTGTGACGTTCTGTTCTTTGTCGACACCATCTCATTTAGCCGGGATGCCTTCAAAATTCTTTGTTCATTTGATTTAAAACAACAACTGAAATGATTCAGTTTCAGAAAATGTGGGTAATACAAACGCAAATGAAAACAAAAAAAGGCCTGCAAAGTAACGTTTTTATGCTGAATACTAAAGTTTGTTGGCTGCTTTTGTTCCTTTTGTTCTGTTTTAAAACATAGAAAGGCTGCATCAGGATTATTTTTAAAATGCATTTTAGAGATAATTGTAGGTATAGCCACACAAACGATTAAGTAAAATAAGTTTTTTATTGCTCCAGGTGAGGCTCGGACTCTCAACCTCGGCATTACTCGGCCGAATACTGTCTCATAAGTACCGCGCGCTGACCGATTGCACCACTGGACCTTCAAAAACTTTCAAAAAAGAAGCGAAAACATACATAAAATAAAATGAAAAAAAGATTTGCTCTATATGTTAGAGTATATAGAGTGAAATTTGAGGTTTCATTTCAATGCATTCATCAGATGACAGAGTGTGTTCTTTAATTTTTAAAAAACATTACATAATATGTGAAAAGATGAAATTAAATTTTGCATACCCTGCTTGGAAACTTGAGTTTGGATTTCCCTCCACGTGAACACATAAAGCTAAAGACTAAGAGTAAAAAACAATTAACGCGGGACACACACACACAAACACAAACACACAAACACAAACTTTGAGCCGTCTGGCAACTCCCCAGATTCCGACCAATCAGAACGCTGCAGCGTCCCGTCGCGAAAACCCACTTCCGTGCATTTTCCGCCGGCCACTCCTTGTGGTTTCTCAGCTCGTTGTGCCTGACAGAACGGAAATGAGCGCTGGCAGAGGCCCGGCTTTTACAGCCCGTTCGCCGCTTTGCATCTCGTGCCACGGATGGAGGCCCCTCGGAGCCGACCCGCTCTCATCCAACTCCAGGGATGGGAATCTTGGACGGACATGAAGCAGGAACCGGCGTGCGGGTTTTCCAGGTTTCCTCCCCTTGTCCTCAAATACAGCGCGAGCTCCCTGCCAGTTTCAGCAATAAATAATCCAAACCCCGCGCCCACCCGTCCCCCCACCCGTCCCCCGAAACAAAGGTAGACGCCAGGTTTAAGTAAAGATGTCAACGGAGCTGACGGCAGCAATACCTCACAATAAAGAGAGGTTATTTTTCTTTACGCACGGGCTCTGCAACACCTGGTCAGACGTTAAGCAGAGATGCAAAGTGGTGACAGGTCACTGTCAGAATCAGCGCGGAATCAAACCGACTGACAAAATTCTGAAGCAGCTTCGTCTTTTTTTTTTTTTTTTTTTTTTTTTTAATCCACCCACCCCTTCGTACTTCAAATTTGTCGGACGTATCTTCGTCCCAAATGGTACGAGCCGTCCCGGGATGATTATTGTAGGTAAAATTAGTCGCGTTGTGGAGTGATGTGGTAAAATTCAATGGGTTGAAGTACAGACATTACGGCCTCGCCCCGGAGTGTTGTTTTCCCTGCCAAGCAGATGTTTTTGGTGCCGTCTGTTTGTCTGTCAGCTGAATTACGCAACAAGCAGTCCGTTTCCATGACATTTTTGGCGGAGGGGTGGAGCGCAGGGGCCGGGGTGGATCCCATTAGACTCGGAGGCAGAGCTGGATCCCCGGACGGATCCAGGATTGTCTTTTGACTCCTTCAACGGGAATGGCGGGGTCTTTTTTAGTTTTTTTCTCAAATTATATTCCCTTTCACACACATTCTACATGATCCTGTATGAAGAGGTACTTTTTCTGAAAAAAAAAAATCCATTACTTAAACATAAATGGTTGCATTATTGTGCTGCGTATTAAAGTTGCACCTTAGCCAATTTAACTCTGTGCATAATCTACTCATGCCCTGCAAATGCAACCTTAACTTAAAAAAAAAAAAAACATAATACTTAAATGTGAAGAGCTGGAAAATGTTAACCGACTCAACACCATATCTGTAAAAGTAATACACTTACAGGAAAGGGACGGCAAGTACATTACGATTTCTACTTTGTGCTCTTTTAGCGACTGCATTACGTGAACAGAGCAGGGGTTTGTTAAATAAAACTGAAAAAAAAAAGACTCCCAAAGTTGCGTTAATTCTCCCGCCGTTGGATGTGAAAGCGTTAAAAACTTTCGGGCCGGTTTCAGCAAAAACCGCCTCGGTCTCCCTCACCACCTGCAGAGTCCTCCTCGCCGAAGAAGCGGTTTCCCCGAGAGCCCTGCGCTGGTGCGCCGTCAGCACGAGGGGCGGGTTTTCCACAGCGGAAAGAGTTTAATTAAAACGAACAGAAGACTTTCTTTTTATATATTTGACTGCAGTCTTCCTGTCATATTTCCCCCCATGTTCATCCGATGACACGTGCACGTTCAAGGACTCGATGTGATTCGACTGTGAAATATGCAGAGTGGAAGTTGAGGCGGGCCGACGTCTATCTGTCCTCCCTGAAGCTGCGGCAGATGTCCCGCTGTTTAAAAAGCCGGGTGGTTTCTAGATGCAGCTTTCACTTTCACGAGCCTTTTAACCCGATATTTGTATTGGCCGTATACGAAATAGTTCGAGCTACCGTTTTAGTCGCATCTGTGCTTATTTGAGGGGTTCAGCCATTCAGAGGAACATTCATTCATTCATTATCTGTATTGCGGGGGTCGTGGGGATGCAGAAATCTATCCCGGCTGATTTGGGGCGAGAGGCGAGGTTCCCCCCGCCAGTCGATCACAGCGAGAGACAAAAAATCACCCTCTCATTCACACCTTATATGGAGACATAGATTCATTCCCACATCGTGTAGAGACAACCAAAAATTCACTCTTTCCTTCACAACTCACAGACATAAAAAGATTCACCCTCTAAATCACACTTTATATAAAGACATAGAGCCATTCACTCCTTCTTTCACATGTAACAATCATTCACCCTCTCATTCACACCTTGTAAAGGGACATAGAAACACTAATCGCACTCAGCCCCCAACCTCCCTCCGAAAACCAAAACATACAAAAAAAAACAAAAAACAAAACAAAGAAATGAATGTATGTATGTATATGGTTCTGACTTCCGACTACTGGTACTTTGGATCTTCGGTGACTGAATTGCACTTTTTGTAAGTCGCTTTGAATGAAAGCATCTGCAAAATGCTTGTAATTTAAATGTAATGTGAATTCATTCCTTCATTCACAAGTAATATAGTGACATAAAATCATTCACACCTGATATAGAGACAAACAAAAATTCACCCTCTCATTCACATCATACAGAGACATGCTGTAGAACTATTCATTCCTTCATTCAGAAGTAATATAGCGACATAAAAAAAAATCACCCTCTCATTCAAACCTTGTATTGAGACACACAACCATTCTTCCTCTCATTCCCAACATTATATAGAGATATGCAAAAATTCACTCGCTCATTCACTCATTGTAAAACGGCAAACAACAATTCACCATGACCATTCACTCTGTGATTCACAGATTCACACCTCATAGAGACGTACAAAGATTCACGCTCTAAATCAGAGGGGTTCCCCCACTTTCTTGGTACAAATGATATATTTTTCATTCTCAATTTGAAAAACTACTGTTTCCACCTTCGCCCTACTGCCGCACTTGATATTGTAGTTGCCTAATATAAAGTGTAATGGTTGTATTCAGATTAAATACTTTGAACTGGCAAAAGTTTTTATTACTTGAACCCACCGCGGCTATAACCGGTCCACGGAAACATTTTCATCCATAAAACTGGTCCCCGGTACAAAAACGCCGATCTGGATCAGTGTTTCCCAACCACCGTGCCATGACACAGTAGTGTGCCGTGGAAAAATGCCCACTTTAACCTGATGGGTCCAAAAATGATTTATTCAATGCAAATAATATATCTTAGTACGTCTATCTATGGGCATGCAGTGACAGGCGGAACAATTAACCAAACAGGACCGGATTTCACACCTAGTAAGTAAATTGAGACTGGCGTTTCGTTCTATTTCATTCAAAACGTTTTTAATTTATCGTAGAGTTTTTGTCAGGAAAAACACCCGGTTGCTGGTAAAAAGTGTGTTTAATAATCAATAGCAGTTGTTGGGTCACAGCCGCGCCACATAAACCTGCAATACCTCTGTTCCCGCCAATGCCAGGTAAAAAAAAGCCGGAATTCCTTGCAACCCAAAACAACCCACAAAATTTCCAGCAACCCCAAAATCACACAGAAAACTAGCATCAACATAAACCCCAACATTCGTGACTCCCTACAACAGGTTTGCCCAATACGTCGAAAAACAGGTGTGCCCGATACGTCTATGTCATTTTCAAAGTGCGTTTGCCTCATCTGACGGTCTGCCATTGCTATAAACCAAAAAAGGGAAATGTGGAGCAGCATTTACAGACCGTTCATAAAAACTACAACGACGTCTTCCCTCCGAAAAGCGAGCCGAGAAGGAGAAAGGTGAAGGAGCTAAAATCTCAGCAGGACAGCAGTCGTTTTTCTAACAGCGAACTTCAACTACGCTGCTGACTCCATTCAAGTCATCAGAATAAGGTATTTACCAAAAAACATACTCTGTTGTAGTGTGCCATAAGGGTTCATGCAGTTATGCAAGATCCACAAACATTTATTGTGTTAAGTATACTCAGTAGATATACAAATAAATATATATTCAGCATTTTTAGTGGAGGTAAATCATTTTCACATGTGAAACAATATGTATTTGGTGGTGTTCCTTGTGATTTTCCTAATGCACTTATGTGCCGTGGCTCAGAAAAGGTTGGGAAAAACTGATCTGAATCGCACTTTATCCAGAAACATAGAACCATTCACCCCCTCTTTCAGACATCACATGGAGGCGTGTAAAAATTCCCTGTCCTTCAAACCGCCCGGGCAATTTAGGGTCTCCACTGATCCTCCTCCAGGTTTTTTGAGGACGCTGTGAGAACACGGGAGGCTCCACGCAGAAAGCTTCCCCCCCACGTCGGAATCCGACCCGGGGAACCTTCTCGCCGCGAGGCGAAATGAATCGCACGGATTAATACTAACTGTTTTCTCCTGCACTGAACACGCAGCTCTTAAAGATGGTCTCTTATGACCGTTGCATCATTTTCTGCTCCTCAAATGAGTCACACAGATGGATCCTTATGTTGCACACATTCTGTCTGGGGGAAGCAAAGAGTTGCGGCTGGTCCAACAGATAATGACGGCGGGGCGGGAGGGGGGGGGGGGGGGGGGGGGGGAAGCAAGTCTCCCGTCTTGTATCTGTACAAAAGAGAAATTCTGTTTGACAGCGCGGGATTAAAACCCGGGTGATTGAAACGAATGGGCCCGGGCGATGACTAGGGGCTGCGTTATGACACAAACTTTCTCCGTAATTGTGACTGAAGTGCGGCGAGGCCTCCCTCCGGCCATCCTCTCGCGTTTCTCATCTCGCTCCATTATTACCGACTGGATCAGACGCCGCGTCCCGGGGAGGGAAAGGTCGAGCAATGACGAGCTGTCAAAATATCGATGACTGAGTTGAATCATCCGCCCTGCCCGTCGCCATCCACTGCAAAAATCCATATCTATCTTACACCGATTTATCATGTCATGTTTGATTATTCTTTTCACGGTTCATTTACATATCGAAGCTATTTTGACATAATAAGAACGCGTGAGGTTTTTTTCGGACGCGCATGTTGAGCGGTGGCTGCAACGTTTGTCTTCCTTCCTTTCTTTCTTTTTCAGAGGACCATATATACATTTCTATTTCTCCTTCCTCTCTGCAACCCGCTGAAAAACAATCTGCAGCTCGCAAGAATGTGCGCGGCGAGGAATTCATCCTTCGGTCTCCCGTGATTGGTAGAAAAGTCTGACAGGAAATAAAACCTGGACATTCCTGTCTAAGTAGTGCATCCAGCTCTCAGCTGAATTATGCAACATGTTTCCTAAGAGGAGCAGAGTCTGAGAAAAAAAAAAAGGGAGAATTAGTCGATAGGGAGAGATTTAGAGACACGAGAAGAAAAAAAATAAATAAAATCAGACGGCGCACTAACAAGAAAAAAGACGTGTCCAGTGGCTTTACATTTCGCAGTTTGAGTGACCTGAACAAGCCGATAAATCCACCCCGGCAACGCTCCGACGGCGGGGTATAAATGTCAGCACCAGGAACGGAGTAACAGCTCCTTGTCAACAAGATTGAATATTCACAAGTTAATTCATTTCTGCTGCAACAGGGTGATAAAGGCATAGACGGCCGGATCAATGGGGAGGACCTATTTTACCCGATCGATATCGGAAAATGACGGACATATCTGCAGGATGTAGTTTATAGTGACAGCGGAGGGTTTTTATACGGGCTTCAGGTGGAGCTGCGGTGCGAAAGGGCGGGGGATAATCCGCGCTCTGGATGTATAGGCTGATGCTCACTCGCGGACCCCGGCTGTCTAAACCCTCGTTCTTCGCCGCGAAACCGCGGGCTCGTTTCCAATCCATGGCAAAGCCAAGGTTTTTCCACATAGAAGCATTTCTTCCTTTTTTTTTTTTTTTTTTTTTTTTTCTAAAACAATTTGCCAAATGCTTCCTTTAAGGATGTCCACGTGTTTTACTTGGTTACCAGTGGAGGACGAGGGCCAAGGCTCTCTCCGAGGCTCAAAGACGCAGACAGCACTTTGAAATCAAGGGAGAACATTTTTTAAGTGATACTTTCCAGCCCAGTTACAGATGATTTTGTTGGCTTCGCCCGCAGAAGCTCTGTTTCAAATTGATACGTGAATCACTGGGAACTTGTGATTAAACTAAGCGATATTTTGTAACGGCATATGATATCTGGAAGTCTTGGATACCAGGATTTGAAAAAGGGACGGGGCGGGAGGAAGACGTGCTGAGATGGGATATTTTCACTACACGGGGAAGGAAGGAGGCGAAAAAAAGAAAGGAGAGAGGAAATAAGAAGATAGGAGGGGAGAGTAGGGAGAGAGAAGGAAGGGATTCAGTAGGAAAATCAATTTTCTAGAGTGAAAGAGAAAAGGAGAAAGAGAAGGAAATGAAAGGAAAGGAAAGGAAAGGAAAGGAAAGGAAAGGAAAGGAAAGGAAAGGAGAGGAGAGGAAAGGAAAGGAAAGGAAAGGAAAGGAAAGGAAAGGAAAGGAAAGGAAAGGAAAGGAAAGGAAAGGAAAGGAAAGGAAAGGAAAGGAAAGGAGAGGAAAGGAAATGAAAGGACAGGAAAGGAAATGAAAGGAAAGGAAAGGAAAGGAAAGGAAAGGAGAGGAAAGGAAAAGCAAAGGAAAGGAAAGGAAAGGAAAGGAAAGGAAAGGAAAGGAAAGGAAAGGAAAGGAAAGGAAAGGAAAGGAAAGGAGAGGGGAGGGGAAAAAAAAAGGAAGGACAGGAAAAGCACCAGTGATATACATTGCCTGTAAGCCGATGAAAACACACCCACACACCCACACACCCACACACACCCAGGCTGGCGTTTGTGATGTGGAATACTGACACTCGTCAGCGCGGTTGTACAAAGTGAGGAGGGGGTTGGCGGTGTTGACTAATGCTTAATAAGGCCTGTTGCCTTGTTTAAGTGCCTAAACCCCCCCGGCTCCCCGTCCCTGAGCTGTCCACGTTAATGCCTGACCTGTCATTACACCGGTCCAATTCACGCGGCGTTGACGCGAGCCGTCTGCGGATTAGGACGCGCAAAAACACACATTTCATTACGGCTTCAAAAGAGACCGAAGGAGGGGGGGGGGCGAGTGAGAAGGCGGCTTTCTGTCAGCAGAAATCTATTTGAGAAACAATCGGGTATTTTTTTTTCCGTTCAGCTCTACTTCGTCGCCTTTCGGCAAAGGCCCGGCTTCCACGAGAGCAAAAAGCAACAAATGCACGGATCATCTGAGCGTAGGAGAGGATGAAAGCGGTCGGGATCCAGCCAATCGGCGCGGGTTAGCGCGCACGTTAGCCTGTTAGCTCTCGCAACGAGGACGATTAACATTTAACCCGGAGGGGCGGCAGGATTGGCCGGATTTTTGTCTCGACCAATCAAAATCAGACGTCAATTAGCAAAAGCTGTTAATAATAGCCCCCCCTCCCCCCTTTCCGCTTACATTGATTGACAGACGGCTCATCCAATCACCTGCCGCCCTTTTTTTCGGAGGCATTTCTGCACAGCGCTATTGCTCCCAGATGGTGCCGTGTAATAAACCAAACACCGTGGCAGGTTAACAGTCATCTACCAACGGCCCAAAACCGCCGCGGCCGTTGCTGTCCTGATTTTTTCCGAGTTACAAATTTCCGTGCGCGTGTGTGTGTGTGTGGGGTGGGGGGGTCAGGTGGGGGCACGTCGACGGAGGGTCGTCACCACGGCGAAGCACGACCTCTGCCTGCAGATTCTAGTGTTTTGTTTCGTGCTAATAAAGTGATTTATAGCTCTTTTTTTTTCACAGAGCTGGATCTCACGGCATCGTCTCTTTCCAAGCCCCGTTTACAAAGACCCCCCCCCCTTTTTTTTTCTTTCTTTTTCATTTCTACAAGGGGGCTGAGGTTATTAGGTTTATCCGCGGATAACCATTAGGATAATGGCAGTGTGACTTGGATCGGTTTCAGATGCAAACAGAGCTTTTCTTCATGTGGAAGAAGCGGCGCCGCGGGTTCGCAGAGGGAATCCGTGCGCGTCTCCCGTCTCTCAGAAGACGTCGGTGCAAATCAGGCCTCGGGTTCGAGCTAATCGCTAACTATTTTAACACCCGTCTGCGTCTGATGCGGTTCCGCGAAGCAACGCTTAATAATAGATGCCCGCAGAGGAATATGAATTGAAAAGGAATTTTTTAGGGAGGAAGAGTTTTATGGGACAGAATTGAACTTCTTGAATAGCTAATTACAAGCAGGGGTTCCCCCTCCTCCTCCTTTCCTCCCTTACTTTTTTTAAACCCATTTTTGAAATGAAGTGAATCCTCTTTTTCTCCCTCGCTCACATAATATCATCCATAAAGCATGCACTCCCTCCTGCATCCCGGCAAACATCCTCATCACAAATGTATAAAAGGAGCAGCTGTTGCTGCAAGCATGAAAAAAACCAGCCACCCTCCCGATCTGGAATTATGTGAAAACAAACCAACACACACAAACACACACACACACTTTGATGTCTCCTGTCTGTTCCACTAGAGCCTGACACACAAATGATGGTATTGATCCTCCCTGCTATCTTCCCCCCTTCACCCTGTATTTTCCCCCTCGATCCCGGGCTCTTCTCTGCACCCGTCTTCGCCTCGCCGTGAAAGCATCCAGGGGCCCCGAGGAACGCCGTCCCCTCCTCGAGGGCTCCCGGGGGACCCACAGGGACACTTTGGGAAAGCGACGTGTCGGCTCAATAAACAGCAATTTATTGGCAGAGTGTCTTATCCGTGTCGAAGGTGGGGGGATAATGAAGAGGCGGCCGAGGGATTGATCACGCCTGCACGCCGGTGCAAAAACCTTCCCTTCTTGTTACATCCTGTCATTTATTATCAAGCACCTCTAAATGCATTTAGCCACCTAAATTGTCTTTTTTTTCAAGCCTCTATATTTAAACAGTCCTTGCCTAAAAGTAATACAGAAAAGTGTATGTTTGAGGGTTTTTTTCTCAATTATTATTATTTTTTATGTGCATGATTCTAAAGTGACATATCTCAGAAACTGTTTTTATTTTTATAAATTATTTAAAAAAAAAAGTGGATATTCTTTGAGTTCTGCAAGAGTTTTATTCCAGCTAATTTCTCCACATGCACTTGACAAACATGGGAACATGGAGAACACGCTTCACACTTCCCCACGATGACACAGGATTAACCAACTGAAAACAATGTGCACAATCAACAAAAACTATGGAGTGTAAAGTTGCACGCAGAAGTTTGCCCCCACGCAACTATTCCCCGTTTGCAAAGTGTGTGTGTGAGCACCTGTGTTGTCACCCCACGACCCCCCCACGCAGACGCGTCCTCACCTGTACCACTCCAACCCCTTGTCGTAGAAGCGATCGAAGAAGTGCGGCTCGGCTCCCACGGCTCTCACGTCCGGGTGGACGCGCAGGAACTCCAGCAGAGCCCGTGTCCCCCCTTTCTTCACCCCGATAATGATGGCCTGGGGGAATTTCTTGCTGCCAAACGTGTTGGCGATGGAGATGTTGCCGGTCGGCGCGTCGCCGTCCGGCGGGAGCGGCGGCGCGCTGCGTCCATCGTCGGACGCCAATTTGTTCGTGGGGAAACGATTCCGCTGGTCGAACACGGGCCGTGGGAGGGAGTCACAGAATCCGTTGAGGCAGTAAAACAGGTAGACGAAGAGGATGAGCATGGTCAGGAAGACGGACAGCTTGGACTGCGCCTTCAGGTGTCCAAAGTTGACCGCGGCTCTCCATTTACTACATCCCATGAGTCGCGGTCGGGAAACGTGCCACGCCAGATGACCGCATACCTCTGACTAGAAAAGGGTGGGGGGTAAAAAAAAAAAAAAAAAGCGTATAGGGTGATAAAATAAAGATTAAAAAGAGATGAGAGGGAGAGGCGATCGCTGCAAGTGGCGCCAAACTCGGCGCGTCGAGGAGCGGCGCGCCATCCGTCCGCCCTGCGCGTCCGGGACGAAGTCGCGTGTTTTTCCAGAAATGCAAAAAACAAAACAAAACACACACACCTCCACCTCCTCCTCCTCCACCTCCTCCTCCTCCTCCTCCTCCTCCACCCCCTGCAGTGGACGCTCCCCGGCAGGGACAGGGAGACAAGGAGGAGGAGACCCTTCACCTTCGCCGCCAATCCACGCCCAATCCACGCCCACACCGTCCGACCAGGCCACGCCAAAAAAAAAAAAAAAAAAAAAAAAAGGAAAAAAAATAATTGATAGGCTGTTCAAGTTGACAAGGGGGTGAGGGTGGATGAGTGGGGGAGAAAAAACTCTCATATCGCGTGATTTTGAAAGCAATTTCAGAGAAATATAGTCGTTAGTTTAATTGTCTTGAATGCAGTGGAAGGAAGGGGATATTACGCTTTATTGCAGACTGAGGAGGCAATTTTCCCTCATTTCCCCTTCAAATCACCACATCCACGGGCTCTCTGCACGCCTGGAAGCCGTCATTACTGGCCACGGCTCCGGGTTGGCTCCGTGGACGGATCCCTGCGACCACCTGCCGTCTGCAGACCCCACGACCACACACCCCCGTGGAGCCATGCCGTGGCACGCATTTAACCTTTCCACCCAGGGACTGACAGGTGTCATCGGATTTTTTTTTCCAGCTCCTTTCTGTGTGTGTGTGTGTGTGTGTGTGTGTGTGTGTGTGTGTGTGTGTGTGTGTGCGTGTGTGTGTGTGTGTGAGCATCAGCCGATCTTCACTGACCTCCTTTCTTTGGACAACTCAATTTGGTGTTTTGTGCGTTGAAGGGACACACAAATAAATATAGCATATACACGTAAACACACACACACACACACATACGTACACAAACACACACACACATACAGACACACACAGACACACACACACACACACATTCATGGAGATAGATAGATAGATAGATAGATAGATAGATAGATAGATAGATAGATAGATAGATAGATGTTGGGAGAAACCTGATTATGTTATGATTATAATTATTAATACAATATTAATTATTTATAATTAATAAATGCATTTATCAATATTATGATGAATAATAATTGCATCATGATTTAATAATATTACAATTAATGATATTACATTTATTTCTTTTTTTTATTAAGAATAATTAATTAAATTAGTTTATTTCAAAAGGGGACAATGCAATTTCATAAATCACATGAATAAAACATGAGTAAAAAAAAGCCAGAATTAGCCAGAGGCTATTTTTCATCTATTATCCCCCGGCCATGATGTCAAAAATGGCAATAAATGGACAAAGACATGAATTGTTGGACACAGTAATACCCCAAAAAATTTAGGTAATTGTCATAATAATAGTGAAACAAAAATGTTAATAATGTTAATAACTATTATTATTTATATTATTAGTAGTAGTAGTAGTCATAGTATAGACCAAGTTATGTGTAAAAACACATGACAACTCACTTCACCTTTAATTTTACTTAAGTCAAGATTATTCACTTTTTTTTTCCACAAGTTTTGACTTGCATTTAGAGAGGAAGCCCTGATATACCTCTTGATATGTTAAAAAAAAATAGTGAAGTCATTTCAGTCAGATTTTCAGTTTTGTCACGATCTGACCGTTATAACAAAAGTTAAATTTGTGGATTTTTATTTTTAGCTGAAGCGATTAGCGCGCGTCTTCTCGAGTCAAGAGCAAAAAATAGTCGGCCTCATCGGACGCCTGCGTGTCCATATAGGCCTTCGCTTCCTGCTCGGTGTCAACGCAAACAGGGACAGGATGCATTCAGGGACGGCAGGGGTTTCAGTTTACACGCGTCCATTTGTTGAAAGTCAAACACGGACAGCGCCTCACAGACGAAGTGCATCCAGCTCGACGTCAGAGATCCGCGAATGGACCCGAACCTCTGCTGGTGTAAATAAAGCCTCTCTGAGCTGAAAGCGCGGCGACTGCAGCCCATCAATCCAGGTGGAGCGCAGTCGCGATTCCTCGGCCTTTCTTGTCAAATTACAGCAAATGCCTTTTTCCCTCCGGTCCGCTTCGGTCTTGTTTGGACGGATCTCGGACGGATTTTCGGCCTTATCCTACACCAGGTGGTGCACCAGATTGCCCATCTTATCAGTATTTCTACAATCTGTGGACGTTTTGTCGAGGTTTACTCTTGGCCGGGACAAACCTGTTGCTCCTTTTAATGCGGGGCCTCTAAAAACTTTAACTGCGGTTCGCAGGTTATTGTCTCCGTGGCTACGGTGTCCGATCCATCATGTCAACCGCGGGACGAGTCCGGTAGGAAGTTTGCATGAAATTCCTGCAGCTGCTCTCATTTATCACATTTACACATCAGATGGGTAACTGTGTGTTCTTTTTATAAGAAAAAGAAACGACTTAGCGTTAAAATCGAAGCGTTGCCGTTCACACTTTGACCTAATCTCACTTTCGGGAGCGTGATTTCACCCCAAATACCAAACTCGAGGTGACACATCCGACGTCAAAACGTCCCGATATCAACGCGGTTGTATTTTCCTAAAATAGTGTTAACACTATATTTGTCAGAGTATAAATCACAACTTATTGACACCTTCACCATGTGTTTAAATACAACGTGAGCCGCTACATGGCAGCTCATCCATATGAATGACAAATCTGAGGGGGACGGCGATATCTATCGATCGAGGCCTCGTCCGGCGTGGCAGTCTGTCAATTCCTCCCGGCCTCTAAACAGAGAAGGCATCATTTACCCTTCTGCATTCTCCGAGCACTCCTCCGTATTGATCAGCCGGGATGTTGGAAAACAATCAGAGACGGTCGGCTCGTCAGTGGTCAATAATATGTGCTAGCTTTGTTTTGCTTAACGTGTGTCACGTAGAACCGCGTTCGCTTCGGTGAAGTTGGTGGGCTGAGAGGTTTTAAAACGCAGACGTCGCCTCTGGTTATGACTCATGTTTATTTGTCAGGAAGACTTTTTTTTTTTTTTTGTTCTTAATGCGCTTAGCGCTGATTCATTTAATGTCTTTTGCTTTGCTTGTTTGATTTGTTCGCGGTTTTACTCTTACCAGAAAATGCGTCATGGTTGCCAAAGTGAGAACACATGACCCGATTGTTATTGACACAAAGACCAGAGCCAGGCTTGTTACCGTATCAGGTCCTCGTTGCCTGAGGAAAAGCGGTGATTCGAATATATTCTTCGCGTTTCCCATAGATCGCAGCTGCAGTATCCTTTCGCCGTGTTAGGAAACATGCTACCGTCTTGGGAACCGCGCTCGCCCGCCGTGATCCGATTGTAAGAAGCCAGCGAGAATTGTATTACGTGGCTGCGCTGACTTGAAGCCAAAAGGATCAATTATCTCCATCAAAAGCCCTGCAAGTTTTAAACATGATTTTGCAACTTATATATTCATTGACATTGTGGGACAGTCATTCATTCATTCAATCCCTATCCAAGCTGTCATCATGGGTTCACACGTACAGCCATTCACTGTCATTGACATCTATCGCAGAGGTCCTCAGCTGGATGCAAAAGCCATGAAATCTACGACAGAAAAGGAAAAAAAAATCAAAACTACGACACCATTTAGAGACCAAGCACCCCGAGTTAAAAGACAAGAAGAAAAATCATGAGCAAGATTTTCACTTCAAAGTCTGAGGCTATCAGACTTTTTAATTCCTCTCCCTTCAGCCGCAGGGAATTGTAAACTCTTAAATCCTTACAGAAAAAAAAAAAAAATCTCACCCACTTACTGTAAATTTCAATAATTTCAATTGTAATAATTTATCCGTATATATGTTCATAACTGTGCAATATTTCATAACATCTACATGTACAATATTTTTTTATACTCCTGTGCACTTTTTATCTTTCACTCGTTACTTAAGACACTTTATAGTTTATTTGTATTTCTTATTCTCCCTTTCGATCAATGAGGGCTGAAACACAAGAGAGACTGGGGTTGCAGGGCAACAAGCTCAGGGTTCCTGCTGATAATCATTTCATAGTTATTAAAATTACACAGTATAAGGTGTGGTGGTTACATTTACATGACTTTTTTTAAACATTTTTTTATTTGAGTTATTAAGTTGGAAGTAGCCCGTGGCACTAAAAAGGTCAAGGGCCGCTGATATAGAGGAAAAAAAAAAAAAATTCTCTCATTCACGGGTCATGTAGAGACACACAACCATTCGCCTGACTATAAAGTTGATTACAATTGAAATTAACAATAGCAATAATACTTTTATTGAAGGCGCCTTGCTTGACACACAGGGATACTGTACAGACATATAGATAGACACAAAATACAGATTTAAAAGAAAGAGTAAAAATAAAACAATTATAATGGTAAAGTGGTAAAAAGGAAAATAAATAGATATTTCAGTGACATCTTGATTGTGTTGTTTTATGCAAAGCGTACAGTCATTCCACAACCTGAAGTTTGCTCATTTATTAAAATAGTATCATGCTGTTTGCACATTCCGCACCAGGAAATGTGCCAGTGACATGCAGTCAGGGGAGACAGGAGAGGCCGTGCCTCACTTGCCAATCTTGAAAAGAAAAAAAATGTAAAATGAATTCATCAGTGATTTGCACTATAATGGTAAAGTTTCATTTAACTTCACCATTTTTACATTGTCTTTATTCAAAATTGATGGATTTTCACATTTACTGTTCAAATACTGAGAAGAGACATGCGGTGAGGCCGCGCACTATTAAGCCTCAACGTAGATAGTGCAATGACGGCTGACTGCCGGCATGCTCTGCACTGAGCTTGTATTTCTGTCTCTATATCACTATTAAAATGTTTTGCTATATGAACTGCATTTCCAATGTACAGAGATATTTGTCAATAACTGTATGTCTGCTATTAGTTTCTTGTACTGAGTAATCTAAAAGCGGCTGCAAAGAGCCACTAAGTGAGGCATGCAGTTCTCCTGCCTCATGCTAGGGGGCGCTTGTGATTCCAGGGATTCTACTTGCGGCTCCTCGGCTGCAGAATACAGTGACAGCAAGCTAGAGTTAGCAAGTCAAGTGCAGCCGTCTGTTTATTTTTCCCCTTTCTTCACTTTCAAAATGGAGAATTACATATCTAAAATTAGACATTTTTCTATATTAGACTGGCATGGACTTAATTTACAAGTAAAGGTAAGACCATAATACGTTTTCTGAAATTAAATGTGCTTTCTTGTGCGCTACAGTTTGCATCTGTGAAGACAGCTAATATGATATTTTGAACTTAACAGATTAACTGCTGCCAATCAAACGGTGAATAAGCTACTCTGTAGAGTCCATATGTTTGTAAATCTGATTGTGATGAATCCAGCGCCTCACCAGCCGTGAACCGTCACTGAAATGTGTCACATAGCGTTTGTGTTTTCGCAGTTAGCATCGCAGCGGTTCATCAACAGGCGTCGTCCAACCGACGGGTTTTGAAAAGATGAACGAAAAACGGCCGTTAGAGGGGCGAGTCAAGGGATCGGTAAAGTAAAAGTAGGATTTCATCCTTTGGCTTCTGTGAATCTTTCAGTTCTCTTGGCAGCGCACGGTTGTTAGAAAACAACTCCCCAGCTTGTCCAAAGAACACAAACATATTATGCAGCGGTTTGTAGAAACGGAGCCCAAATGAACGCTCTGAATCGAGTCGACACGAAGTGCAGTTTGTCCGCTTCCGCTAGACGGTCGGGTGAACCTTCCCAGCGAAGGTATCCGACGCACACCTGCACCTGTAAAGGACATCCTCCCCACCTGTGTCAGGTCTGCGGCTGTGGGAAAGCAGACGTCTGGGGTCGCTCGGCCTCTGTAATGGCAGGGTAAAGTCTCAGCGACGACCTGCGGCGGCCGCTTCAAAGACGGGATCCGTTTCCTCCCGTCCGCCACCTCGCGCTTTGCAAGAAAAGCCGGCGTGATAGTTTTTTGTTTTTTTTTTCTCGACGGTGAAATCCTATCGGCGTGTAAGTCGGCACCGGTACAGAACGCTTGTCAGTCACGCCTGAAAATGGAAGTGAAATTCACTTTTTCTTACTTTGTCTCTTTTTAAGGGCTTTTGTGGTCTTGTGTTTCTTCAACAGTAAATCCGGCCAACACTTCGGGGTCAGGGTGAACACACCAGACTGCTCGAGTAGTCCGGAGAGGCACGGCAGCCATTGTGCTGGCAGGGGGGGAGACACAGCGGATTGTCCCTGCATTGTGCTGGATCACAGAGGATACAATGCATGAGGCAAGCTACCGGAGAGCTGGCCTTCATATGACCTGCTAACTCACCTGGATGGAATGTGGATCTCACACACACACACACACACACGTCATTATTAAATATCACCATGGATATCTTTTTTTTTTCGACGAGCCGATGGTTCAAAAATAAATTGCACGGTGTTTCGAACAGTAAAGATTCATCCGGTTTATTTTAAATTTCATTCAAGCGGCCGATCGTGTTTCGCACAGAAGCCGATAACTACGTTTAAACAGGCTGATTCCATCATGTGCAATAATTGATATTTCTGTCATTTTCTTTAAAAGTATAGTTGCTATCGTTCATTTTTGAATGATCTTGCAATGCATTGAATGTCTGTTAGTCGACAAAACAATGCAAGAAAATGAGAAGACAAAACATCTTAACTTACAGCTAATAGCGTGAGGTAATGTAGAAATTAAAATGATGAAAATTAAATTCAGATTCGAGTTATATTTTGATATTATTGGCGACCAGAGCTGCATTCAGAGTTGGCTAAGTTTTGGATAAAAGCTATATAAAAAGAAGAAAAGGATGGTGAAAAAATGATGCATTTGGAATGACATTTTTTTCACGAAGAAATGCATATGATGCAGCTTTCAAGTTAAAGCCGGGTCAGGCTGTCCAAGACGGACCTTAATGGTTTTAGTGTGCAGGAGAAAGACGAAGATAGCGATCGGCTGGAGGGGGACAAAGCGGGGATAGAAAATGGATGGACTTTTCCTTGTTCATTCTCTGACGCCGTGTTTCAGGCATTTCCAGTGCGCATTTGTGGATGTTACCAGTATGTATTGAAAGTTAAGGCGGACACTTGCGGCTTTTAGACAAGTGTGGGCTTTATATGTACACTATTTTTAGGCGGTGCGGCTTATTCGGGTGTGCTCAATAGTCCGGAAACTACGGTAATTTCCTGAGAATTGGCTTGTAGTTATCAAAATATTTGACAATCAAAGAGGGGATGTGGGTGTCTCATTTGACTTTGACTCTCTTTTGACTCGCAGCAGATTTGGCAGTTTAGTGTTTTTGATTCCCCCTATGGGTGACGCATTGAAAAGTCTCACAATCCATCTAGTTCAGGGGTGTCAAACCTGTGGGCCGGTACAAAAAATACATCAAAAATCATGAACTACTTATGTTTTTTGTTGTTTGTTTTTATTTTAAAAATAAAATCATGAACTACTTTTTAAACTAAAAATGCAGTTCCTATATTGTCTGCTAGGGGTGCCCCAACACTGTGTGACTCAGAACTTACAGCAGATGGCAGCAATACGGCTTGCGGGTCTGTAAATACCGTTTTTACTTATTGTTCGAAATGTACCTGCTTTCCCGTCGGCCCCGACACCCTCATCAGCAAGATGTCGTTTTCAAGAAAGAGAAAAGTGGATATCGAGTGTCTGGTTTTCGAAGAAAAATGGACCACTTCTTCTTTGTTTGTTGAGGTTAATAAGAAACCTGCATGCGTGGTGTTGATGCAGCAAGTTTCAGTGCCACTATGAAACTCGCTTTGGTGGAAAATACCAAAAAATGCACGGAGAGCTGAGAAGAAAGAAACAGGTCTTAGTGTTGTTGGAAATGCATTTACTTTTCTTAATGAATCTCAGGTTGTTTGTCATGTATTCTTTTAAAGGAACAGTTCATTACATGTAGATTTTTTGCATTTCCCTGTTCACCTTTGCAGTAAAACAAAACAAAAAAATTGTGTTACTTCTAGGTTATTACGCTATGATTTTACCGGTCCGGCCCCTTTTACATCAAATTAAGCCGTATGTGACCCCTGGACCAAAACGAGTTGTAGGCCACAATAACACAGCGATCACCTCGTACCCATAGAATAGGTTCTCTCATCTGAGCTAATGCTAACTCGACCTTAACTCGGCTAAAGCGGTAAAAGTTTTACTTCTAATTCAGGATGGGAAATGTAAACAGATATCCCGGGTCTGTTTGCATGATATTATTTGCTCTGTTTTTGCAGGGATTCTCTGCTGGCATTCAGGAAAAGCCCAGCTTGTGTCGGGTCTGTACAGAAGCCTCAGGATTAAACAGAGAATGTTTAGGAAAACCAGTTAAACTCTGGCGTGGCTTTGTGTTGTGGTTCGTTGCATACTGGACTGCTATTTACTTGTTCCATGCATATTTCATGGAGACATTTTTTTGGAATGATTACAACTTTTCATTTGTTATGATCTTAAAGTAATGCAGCTGCAAGAACTGGGAGTCTATGCATTTTTGGTTGCGGGGGATTTATGCCGTTGCAGTTGTGTTGTCGGCCGATTGGACGTGATGGTTTTCCTGGTCGGACGTGCTCTTTAACCCCCCCCTTCTCCCTCTGTGGGACTTTGCTCTCCGTGACGAGGATGTGGACCCTGACCGTTTGAAAATCCGTGCAGCCCCTGCGTTCGTGCGCGTTGTGTGAAAGCCAGTGTCAGGGCCACATTCTCGGCTATAACTGCAGGGCAGAGCTCTGCGGTAAGCTGGGTAAGTATAGGGCACGCCGACACTGTACATTATCACATGGGTGTGGCCACGAGCTCGCTAAGAGAAACGTCTTTTCAAGCGAGGAGTAAAGAAAGCGCGTAAAGTGCCAGGCATGCCTGCACAAGACTGTCGCCTGACTGGGCGACATGTGGGGAAATGTGAGGATGAGGATAAAAAAAACACCGTTTAGCTGTTAAAAGCTGAATTATGAAAAAAAAAAAAAAAAAAGGCAGCTGTTTGCCAACGTTTCCACCAAATCATGCGTTCACCCACTATTGCGGAATCAAAATATCCTTCGACCATTGTTTGTTTCTTTCTTTATCTTAAGTATTGTCTGGCTCTGAGAGTATAACTTCTGTGGGAGCCTCTTGATTGTGGAGAAACGTTAGAGTGGAACAAATGAGCTTCAGATGCTTCCCGCTCATAGGAAACATTCTTCTCCGCGCTGAAACAAATGCTCAGACTGTCACTCAGTCATTTTGCAAACGCTCCCTGTCTGATACGATTTTGAGGAAATTCCATAAATGAGCTGTCAACCGGTCTTGACCAATCGCACGCCACGCCTGTGTCAGGAAATAACAGCGCGGGCGGAGATAAGGATGCAGTCGGGCATCCAGACACAACATCATGGTAAGAAATTGCTTTATCTCTTGACATCTGATACATTCGTTACTACAAGTCTGGAGAGGATGGCGGCAAATGTCGCCCTCGTCAGGGTTTTAACCGCCGTATTTACTCCCATCTGTTTAGTACGAAAAAAAAAAACACGACATTTTCCGTGCGGGATAGTTGCAAGTTGCGTGGCTGTGTTTTAGCGGCGATGGAAGGCTTTGAGAAACGTTTCATCCGGCAAGCAATGCTATTTGTGTCCCCATAAAGAATCCCCTTTGAATAAATAAACACAAATGAAAACAAGACGGACCGCTTTCTTCTTAACTTTCCTGTTTCAGGCAGGAATTCATCTGCCGCATCCAGAGTTGACATTTTTTCAAAGACCAGAGTCTGGTTACGCTAATGGTGGTTCTCTTTGAGACAGATAGCTGAGGAGATTCGAAGCAGCTGCGCTTGTCGGTTAAATATACAGGAAATCAGCCGCGGCCCGAGAGGCCGAAGCAGAAGCGCCTTCGACCTGTATTCCTCCGATGAGACGAGGGATGAATCCAAAAAGAAGCCCGGACTGTTGAAGTCAAGGGGAAGGAAAACAACCTCGCATGTTCGTCTCCGCCGCTTCCTGCGTTTCGTCCCATCTGAAGTTTTAGACTATTTCGGATTCAAGTCATTTCCCGGTTTTCTTTGGTGTCAGAACGTACCATCACATCCTGCGTGTTATGATTTTCCAATGCATCTTGTGTGCTTATGGGTTCTCGCTCAAATGGCTCATTGTCTATCTTGGAGTTGCTCATTTGTTTCCATGTTTGTTCAAGCCAGTTGCACTTCTGCTCTTTCCTTTATGCTTTTGTCTCTTTTTGTTTGTTCCTCGGGCCTCCGCCGTTCTCCGAGTCATAATTACCCGGTTAATCTATCACACGCTTCCATCCAAAATAATGTGCATCTGCGAGTTCAGATAACCAAAGCCGGGATCCGATCGGGAGATTAAAATAACCAAAATAAAACATGAGCCGTAAAACGAACCTGATTGGACACCATTACGAAAAAGCCAGTGGGTAGAGGCAAGTCACGGAGAGCGTCGGATGACGCGTTCGCCAAAGAGTTGGGTCTTGGGATGTTCGTCCTTGGAACTGAGCGTTCCTCGTTCCATTTCCGGCTCCTCCTAGTGTGTCGAAGTGTCGTCGAGCAAGATACCGATGCCCTAACTGCTCCCCTGGTGCTGCTAGATGGCAGCCAACTGCTCGTGGTTTATCCATGACGGTTTAAATGCAGAGCTGGAATTTCCCACAAGGGATTAATAAAGTATTTATTATTAATATTGTCCAAAAGACCCACCTCGTTGCTATGAACCCGCCTCTGCAGCCGCTGCTTCATTGGTCCATTTCCTTCTGCGAACCGTGACGATGAATAACAGGCAATGACGTGACTAAATATATGATATTGAATGTAATAGTCGGCAACCATTATCATCATTGATGGATATATTGTGTGACACCGTAATTTTCAGACTATCGAGCGCACCCGAATGTAAGCTGCGCCCGCTAAATTCGAAAAGAAAAAAATGTGTAAAAATTTAGTGCCCATTTGTCCATAAGCCGCCAGTGTCCATGAGATATTTACACAGAAAGATTTTTTTTTACCTTTTAATGCTTTTTTTCCGAACGTTCCCCTTAACACGATTGGTTAAAAAAACAAAAAATACAGTAGCCAATCAGGAAAAGTCATCGATCGCTATCATCGTCTTTATCCTGCACACTAAAACCACAAAAATTCTCTTCTTTGGTGTCGGAATTAAACATGTTGTCTATGCGTATTTTCATTGGTCTGATTTGTAAAGGTAAATATTTTGGTAAAATAAAAATCCATAAATTAGTCGCATCATTGTTTAAACAGCTAATAGTCTGGTAATGACGGGTAAGGGTTAGACTGTGAATGGTTGTTTAGGGTGAACTCCACAACAGCTGAGACAGGCGTCAGCCCCTCCTGTACCATCATATATCCCACTTCTCCTCCATCCTGCAGGAAATACGTGTACATGAATGAATTAATTGGTGGAAAAACAGCGTGTAAGTTTCAACGCTCTACACAGAGATTGTTTTTTTTGTTTGCTAGTGTAGGACTGAGTGAATTTTGACTACGGTGATCCCTCGCTATTACGCGGTTTACTTTTCACGGTTTCGCTACTTCACGGATTTGCATCGTGCATTGTATTCTGCATTCTGATTGGCTAAAAAGTCACTCTGCTTCTTCTCTACCTGTGCGTCAATAACGTTGCAGTTTAATATGTACATGTATGTAAAACAGCTTGCCAAATTTACATTACGTGCAAATTCTCTTGCAATTTCGAGTTTCTCTAAAACCCATAATGTTGCAAAACGCTCTGGACCGACAAAAGGGCCCTAAAGGCAGCGGAAGATGCTATCTATCGCAGATAAAGTTCAACTTCTGGACATGCTAAGGGAAGGTAAAAGCTATGCGGCTGTAGGTCGGGGTTTCGGAATTAATGAATCTTCCGTTCGTTCCATAAAGAAGGAAAAAAAAAACACAAGGACGACAGCAGCAATGTATAATAGAGTATTTAATTGTATACTAATTGTAAAAAATAATAAAGGTTTCTACTTCATGGATTTTGCCTATCACGGGTTCTTTTTGGAACGTAACCCCCGCGAAAAACAAGGGTATACTGTACACTGGAAATGCCACAATAGTTTCCCTGCGCGCCGGTTCCTGATTTTGGAGCTTTAAAACTGTATTCCAGCTTCGATTCTGATGGAGAGATACAACGGTCGTATCGGCGTTTTCGTCTTTGAACCTGGATATTTCTCAAATCGCCAGCTGTTCCCCCGGCTGCTGAAAACGTCCACGTGCGCTCGGACACAAACAACCCTCGCCAAGCCGAGCCCTTGACGCAGGAATGAAATAAGGGATTTCAGAAGCTTGCGATTACAGCGGGTGCTATCAGCGAGTGTGGGCCGCCCTTCACAGCAGCAAGCAATCAGCTACCTCTTTGAAACTTATCTCACAGGTGTAACCCAAAACTTATAAGACCACCATGTAAAACGTGTCGATTAGAGCTGCAGTTAATGCGCATCCACTTTGAGTGTGTGCAGGCGTGTGTGTGTGTGTGTGTGTGCGTGTGTTCTTCCACACAGGCATCACTTTGTTGACCTTCCATTTTCCTCTACATCCAATCCAAACGTTTAGCCAAGAATTTTGGGGGCTACACGCTACAGCTACCGTGCGATTTACTGCGCTGCATGTAGTGGATTTCCAAAACCGTACGATTCCATGATCTACAGTCATGATGTCATTCATGCAATAAAGGCTGACCTATAATCATCCTGGTCAATTCTTCTCCCTTGGATTCTTCAGCGGGGGATGAAATATTGGAATCTGGATATGGCTGCTAGGCCGTGGAAGCAAAACCAACGGACAGAATGAAAATGGCAAACGCCGGCACGGTTCTCAGATGTGTGTGTGTGGGGGGGGTTTGTGCAGATGCCTTGGACTTCAAAAGTTTTAGTTGCAAGAACTCGCAAAAAAAAAAAAAAAAAATCTTTTTCTGATTATCGGACTGTCGGAGCCGTGGAAATCGACGCGGTGGAGTAGAAAAAACAAGAGAGATCTTCGGCGCTCGCCACAGAATTATACCTCTATGAGGCCGAGCCACTGAAAGAGACAGGCAGCCTAAACAAACATGACAACCCCCCAACCACTACGGCCACACACACACACACACACACACACCCCTGTCTTATGTAGTTCATAAGGACCTGTCGTTGACGTGAGGAATCCCGGTGTCTCTTACTTTAACCGACCCATCGCGATGATCAAGATGTAATTATTAACCTCAAAACACGGCTCTTAACCCCCAAACAATCATTAAGAGCCGGTGGCTCCGGCACAAAGAACTCCCGAGCCCACAATTACAGCCGACTCCTGGCTTTTAGGCCTCTGAAATATAGTAAAAAGAAACGCACACACACACACACACACACACACACACACACACACATAATCTGCTGTCAGAGTGTATCACAATTCCAGGTCTGTAGCAGAAGCCAAGAGAAAAGCTCCTGATTAAATAGTTTTGGAGCGTGCGTTCGCAGCGGCTCAATGAACTCGGCAGCTTTGAAGCCAGACGCCGCGTCGGGCCGTTATCTGCTCTCAGGACTGACGATAACGTAGTTAGACAGACCGTGTTTACAAACAGTCACCGGCGCTGTCAGGAGGCGAAGCGAACGCGGAGGAAACGCAGACGTCGAGTTAGACGGTGATGATTGGGCAGATGTTGCTTAAAACCCTTGGATGTGCTTCTGCTGAGAAAAAAAAAAAAAAAAAAAAAGCTAGATCTGCCGTGCAATACTCAAAGTTTCGTGTCGTCGCTGACTGTTTTCCGACGCACGTCTGTTCGAGATCCCTGCCCGGGAGAATGACACAGAGAGAACATATTTCTTTCACCGTAACTGCAGTCGCTATGCAGACGTCGTAGCTTTTAGGATGAGATATATATCTTTGGGATTTCTAAACTGGGAGATCTGTGGATGATTGAAGACCAAGCAGACACATTTGCATTTTTTTGAAATCCTCCGGGAGCTGTAACCTAGTGAATGGATGCGCGGCTACGCTAACTTTTTTTTTTGCCTTTTTCCCCATCGTTCCTAATATCCACCTGGTCAGAACTTCACCGGAGGCCCTTGGAAACGTCAGGTCGGACCAGGTCGCCTCCGCCTTGGACTCAGGAGTCGGGTCTCAAGACGCTTCACTCAACGAAGGGCCTAAAAAACATTTTCCCCACAGCTTTCATTGCTAAAACCGGTTGGAAACAAATTGCATTGCATTCAAACTCTTGAGGGCGAGCCTACATGCAGGGGTGCGGACAGATGACAGGTTTAGTCCGGGAAAAGGAAACAATTTAAGAGGCTTTCCCGTGTTATGGAGCGATGGGGTGTATCTCCAGCTTAGTTCAACAAACAGGAGAAAGAAAACAACATTTGGGTAAGGAACGTGTTACGCAGGATATATAAGTGTAGCTTTCCAAGGGTTGGGTCTCGCCGCCGACCGCCATGGAGTTTAATAAAGCTGGAAATGACATAACAGCACCCGTTTAAGAGCAAAATCCCCAATTAGTGTTTGTGCTCTTCCAATTTAGCAAAGTTGGCCTGTTAACGAAAGCCGAAGGCCACGCAACTTCTACAAACCACTAATGGTTGGAGTGATAAATGTGTGGTTTTGAATCTCGCTCGGTAAACTGTCTGTGACCCCCGAGGCATCCCGTGATGAGGGAGTCGGACCGCATCCGGGCTGATTATTTTTTGTTTGGTTTTTTTTTGCTCGTTTTTCCGGACGCGGAGTAAATCCCGTGCATCCGTGTTGATGCGTCCGATGCGCCTGTGGGACGCCAGGGGCCCCCGGCGTGTCACGATCGTCTCCCGGGTGCCGGCGGACCTCACACGCGGATCGCCATACGTCATTCCTCACACACCGCGGTTCAATACGCCCCGGACAGCAAGGTATCGACACCTTTCCTCCGGCTGGGATCTCAGCGAGAGAGCGGCAAGGGACTCGACTGACTTATTGCTTTCTCTCCTGCATCCCTGGCAAAAATTGCAGGTCTGCAAACAGAAGGCTCATTACTCTGCAGAGACGCCATGTGTACATCATTGCTTCTCAAACAGTGGGGCGCGCTTGCAGTCCAGGGGGGTCCACGTGTTGCTTATGTTGTCGTATTAGCTCCGAGGCAGGGGCGGGCAGTTATTTTGGCCGGCGGGACATGTTTCTTATTTAATTTTTATACGCAGGCCAACTGGGTATCATGTCGATTGAACCGAATGAAAATTGCAATTTACATATTTACATTTTTTGGCATTTTATTTTATTTTTTGGCAATTTAAAATCATGAATGATCATATAAATATACCAACATTATTTTGCACGTAATCATCCATACTAAATTAAACAAAAGGAAAAAATAAGGAGTTTTTAAATTCAATCCAAGTTAATTGTTAGTTGTCTTTCCTACCTGAGGCCATCAGACTTTTTAATTCCTCTTCCTTCAGCCGAAGGGAATATTCAAATCTTTGTACTTTTTAAGACCTTAAAACACCTAATAGCCTTGACTTTGACACTTTATAGTTTTATTTGTATTTCTTATTCTCCCTCCTTCCTACTATTATTTATTATTGTTATGTTTTACTTGAAACTCTGGCACAACAATTTCCTTCGGGATAAATAAAGTTGTTCTTATTCTTATTCTTATTCTTATTCTTATTCTTATTCTTATTCTTATTCTTACTCTTATTCTTATTCTTATTCTTATTCTTATTCTTATTCTTATTCTTATTCTTATTCTTATTCTTATTCTTATTCTTATTCTTATTCTTATTCTTATTCTTATTCTTATTCTTATTCTTATTCATGTTGCTGACCAATTTGAATTTATTATTATTATTATTATTTATTTGTTTTACTTGATTTTATTTTTCGGTATCAAATGGTTCAGTCGGTCAAAAAATGTTTGATGGTTTAAAGAGGGATTTAATTTTAAATTTCAGACAAATTGATGCACTTTCACCAAAAAATTATTGTTAAAACGTCATTCTTTGTTGCAAGTTGATCCATATTTCTTTCTTTTTTCTTTTCTTTAATGTTAATAAGGATACAATGTTATGCGCAGGTGTACATTTCACAGTTTTATAGACAAATTATACTATTCATAGTTATTGCAGAGTGGGAGGCAGAAAATAATTGAGAAGCACTGGTGTGCACTTTTTCACCATGTTCCAGGTCTAAATACAAATCTAATCTGTTTTGAGATTAATACACAAAATATCCTTTTAACATTACTGTGATTGCTTTCTATTTGTATTGTCAAATCTACCTGATTGGATAAAACGTGCACCCTCACTTTGCTGAAATGGCATCATGTAAAGGCCTAGAATACATAATATTTCTATTTTAATCAGCAAAAAGTGCACATGAATTTATTTTTAGTGTCTCATGCACGCTCCATCCCTCATCATCAGCTTTTCATGTATATGTATATTTCTATGCGAAATGATCTTAACCAGATGATGGCCATTTGAATGGCAGGTAAGACCGAAATATAAATTCAAATAAAATTAATAAATTCTTTCATTTTGCCGTGAGAACTGTCGCAGCCGTGGCATCAAGAGGGGCTGTATTTCATAATCAAATGTTCACATGAGAGAAGTGTGACTATGTAAACCGCATCCAACGTGAAGCTCCTGAGATGCAGGTATGGCAGGATACAAACGTGCCACCATGCTGGTGATGGAGGAGGGGGGGGGGGATTCACTGGAGCAGCTGCCTGCATGAGATAACACTATTCCATTTCTCCTGAGCGTGATCTCAAGCCAGGGTTTGCAACGTGGGGGTTCGGACGCCCCCGGGGAGGGGATGCAAGATGATGATATATATGTAAAAATGAATCTATCCGAAACTTTTTTTAAAGGGTATTCCATATGTCTATAAAATGAATATAAATAAATATAAAATTAGAAAGAGAATATATAAAATGCACAGGGAGGAACTTACATGTAAATAAAAAAATAAAGGGAACACTTCAACAGCACAATGGAACACAAAGTGCTCCCTTTATTGTTTTTTCAGTATATAATAAAAAAGAAAAGCCAAACAGCTAAAATGGATGAGAAAAACATGTATTAACATTATATGCATGTCATTGCATGTACATACATATTATCATATAGAAACATATATATATTTATATCAGATGAATACAGGCATATTTGTATGCATATACATATAGACATAAATACATTCATGCACATTTAAACATTTACATATGCTTATACATATACAGTACATACACAACCACATATACATTACATGTATACAAGTACTCTACATATAAATATTGTGTGTGTGTGTGTGTGTGTGTGTGTGTGTGTGTGTGTGTGCATTTGAAGCGTGTTTGCTTTCAACCACTGCAGGGGATAGTGACATCCAGGTACTTTTATCCTGCCATGCAGAAACTTTGCAGTGTGTGACCTCCTGATCCAGAGAATAGCTCTGTGTGTTCCAAGCCCCAATTCTTCGCATAAGCAGCTCGAGCTCTTTGTGTGTTTTGGAAACTCAATCTGGTCTAATAGGTCCTAATAGCCGCGACATCATACACCTGCTTTTGGCTCCAAGGCAGAAATGACTGATTGGACCATTTTGAATGGTGATCTTATCTGATCTGGAACTCCTGAGCTGGAACCCAGAGAGGCGTTTTCAAACCCCCAATGTCAAAAGTACCCTGTTGTAAAATACTCAAGGGATTTTGTTAGCTCTGGGGAACAAACGTGCATTTCGACTAAATAAGGTTTGTTTTATTGACCACAATGTTGCGCTAAAATACAGTCATTTGATTCAAATACCTTTTCAGTCGTTCTTGCGAACGCTCCTAATGTGGAATGGAAGATTCTCCTCTGGTACATTTATCCTCAGACTCACCCTTCCCTTTATTATGCTAAGAGGGTCAAATCCAAATGAGCTTAGATTAAAGATAAATCAAGAAATTCTCTGGCAAAAGCGAACATCAACACCGCCTTAAGAATACCTTTTTGGAGCCAAGGGACTGGATGGAGGAGGATCTGAAACAGAGGAACCATTCGTCATGCAGATGCTTTTTTCGTTTTTTTTTTTTGGAATTGGATATCAAAAATGCCAAGTGGGCAGTTAGGAGGCACATAGTTTTCAAAACACTTCAGAATGTTAGTTAGTGGTTGAAAGAAATTGTTATTACCTGCACAACCTGAACCCTTCACGATGAGAGCAGGTCCTGCAGGAGGGATCGGCCGCCCTGGAATGGCCTGTAACTTCTGCTCTCCGAAAAGTCAGTCCAACTCTAATTCTCTTGTTTATTTTGTGGGGATGCAGAACCGAACCGCAGAAGAGCAAACAAACTACAAAAAACCACGCCGATTTATTTATTTATCTATCTCTTTTTCGGGGCAATCGACTCTCGGGAAGTTGGGGGGGGGGGCGTTGTGCGATACTGAATCTCAAAAAAGGGGGAAAATAAAACAAGCTTACTTTTGCTAATAGGACAAAATACACAGAGAATATTGAAAGCTGTCGTGTTTTTCTTCTCTTTAATGTGTAAAACGAACCGAAACCAAAACCATAATAAGATCCATTATGATTCCCGCTGTTTTGTCCGTAACGGTTTTCAGACGGGGGAATCGGGTCAATGATTCATGGAGATGAGGGAGCCCAGTGGCTCAGCCTGTGGCAGCCGTGCTGAAATATTCGCAGTTTGTGCCGCATTAATAATTAATACTATGATTTTATCATAATAAGAGGGTGAGCGTGTCTATAGGAAGCCCTGTGATTGACAGGTAACCGGTCAAGTGCAAGATAAACAGCATAGAAAATACATTTAAATACGGAGAGACATTTTTTTTCCTATTTTTTAGATTAAACTTTATACTTTTACTCTTAAGAGTTTTTTTATTTTATTTCATTTTATTAGCTTTTCACTGTCTTGTCCTTGCATGTCTTTCAGCTCCCGCCAAATAATTTCTCATTGAAGCAAATCTCATCTCATTTCATAAAGAATGAACGTATCATATAATCAGAAATTAACTTTATGCTCACAACAAATACTTTATGTGACATATTCAGTTTTTTCATTCATTATTTTTTTAATTAATCATAACAGAAGTTTTGACGGGGCCTTATCTAGAGGCTTTTAAATACGTCTCAGAAGATTATAATTGACCGCTCATCTGCATTCAAATCAGGTAAATCGCCTTGTTTGTCATTATCATAAATGCATGTGAAATGGAAAAAAAACATTCAAAAAGTATTCAAAGATGACCCATTAGTGACATTTAGTGACCATTAGTAGCACTAATGCTGCGCCCGCCATAAGTCACAAACCCGCTTGTTGCATCCCGCACGATTCCACGTCTAAAATGGCAAAAGGTGTCTACTTATATCGCACTGTACACTAGACTGTACACACCAATGGTGCATAGCTCCCGTGCAAGGAGCTAACCAGGTCATCGGGAGCAACAGGGGGTATATTGTCTTGCCCGAGGGCACTGCGGCACACACATCTAAAAGATGGCATAAGAAGACACACAAGACACAGTTCAAAGATTCAAAGTGTTTATTGTCACATGTACAGTGGAGAAACAAGTTTCCCTGGACAGTGAAATTCCTACTTTGCTGTCCACAGTGCATTGGGATGTGTGCTGGTAGAAGAGTGAGTTGGACATTTATACTCATCTATTGATTTTTTCCTTAATTCCAAGCATCGGGAAACAATAAATAAATGTAAATCGCATTCAGCACAGGTGGCTGCGGTCAAGCTGGTTAAGAATCTGCATAATATCATATTTACGACTTAACGTTATTTAACAATCTGGTCATTTGAACTAACTAATGTGAGTAAAGTCAAGATATTTCACATTATTTCATCAGGTAGCTGGAAACATCCACTATAATTTTGTGTTTTTTCAGATTCTTGAATGTGTGTGTGTGTGTGAATATATATATATATACACACGGCTCAAAAAAATAAAGGGAACACTAAAATAACACATTCTAGATCTGAATGAATGAAATATTCTTTTGAAATATTTTGCTCATTACACAGTTGAATGTGCTGACAACAAAATGACACAAACATTTTCAATGGAAATCAAATGTATTAATGTATTAGATGTATTAGAAACCTATTAGACCATGGGGGTCTGAATTTGGAGTCACACTCAAATTTTAAGTGGAAAAAAACACACGACAGGCTGATCCAAAGTTGATGTAATGTCCTTAAAACAAGCTAAAATGAATCAGTGTTTTTTCCTCTGTGGACACTTTGATTTCACCGACGTGTGATGGACTTGGAGTTACATTGTGTTGTTTAAGTGTTCCCTTTATTTTCTGAGCAGTATACACACACACACATACACACACACACATATATATATATATATACACAACATATATATGCTTTGTTTATTTCCTGTGTTTAGCTGTTACCCAAAGTACAGGTCTTGTTCTCACAAGAAAAATTGGTGGTTTCCTGGTGGGCTTTTTTTTCTTCCCCCACATGCTTCGCTGTTGGTGTTTCATGTTTCTATTTTATTGAGCTAACCTTTCGACAGTATCAACCTTGTCAGGGTCAGGATTTGAGCACATACGGTGAGACACGGTCTCATCAGAGGATTTTGAACAAAGAAAATAAGAGAGAATCATTTGGAAAAAATAATAGCTTTTTAGCTATAGCTAACTATCTCTATCTATCTATCTATCTATCTATCTATCTATCTATCTATCTATCTATCTATCTATATTTGTGTGTGTGTTTAAAAACCCAAACAGTGATTGCATGGGCTTAGAAACAAACGATTTGTCCACGACGTCTGGTCGGGACACTCGTCGCGCAAACAACCCAAGTGGAAGTTTCTTCGGTGGTTTCCGCCCCGGACGGGAGGTCGGGCCTCTCGGCCTCCGTATTTGATTCCGACTCCTCCGGGCTGGACGGCGGTGGCCTCCGTCCCGGTCGCACCGATGCAGAGAGTTCAGCTGTGAATGTCACGGGGACCTCCGATAATTACACACCGGCGTGTTTTGAAAGAAAACACGCTACAGACCCGTCTTGTGCACGCGAGACCCATAAAGTGGAGAAAGAGTGTTTTTTATGAATGCAGAACGGGAGAATACGCGGACCACTGGCCGTGATAACCAGATTTTAAAGCTTGTGCGTGATCTGAAGAGCGCTAGCCATGTATTGCCTGGCAGACAGCGGGCCTGTGCGTGTGGAGCTCCCTTATAATACTAGTCGTCGGCCTCACACGGGCCTGCCAGGCTGCTCCTCTAAACCTCAGAGCTGGCAGGGAGGACCGGGCCTGCGTCCGAGCCAGAGAGACCGCTACCCAAACAAGCCGCCGTCCGCAGCCACGGAGGGTCCGGCCAGGATAAACACGCTGGGCGGCTGAAATCTGCAGGTACGACATGGCACCGGAGGATCGCGTGTGAGTCTTTGGAGAGCGCTGGAAGCTTGTGTTGCCACCAGGGGAACCCAAGAGCGCACGTGGACCCGGCGGTGCAACGCCACCATCTAGAGGTGGGCGCGGGAAGCGGCGGTCAGAGGGCCCCAATGTGGGCCGAACAGTTTCACGGGAGCCTCGCTGAATTTAGTCACTATCTCCGCCGCCATAAATAGAGCTCAACCACTCGGTCAGATCTGGACGCTCCCGGGACGCAGGGCTGCTTGTGGCCCTCAGAGTCTCTATAAGCGGAGCGGGAGCCGGGGCGTTCAGTCACGGAGCTCCTCTTCTGTGGAACCATCTTCCGATCTCCATCCGGGAAGAAGAAACCCTCTATTTGTTTACAAACAAGCTTACAGTTTGCACCAGGCTAGCCCCTAATGTGTACTCCCATAGGCTACTTTGGATATCCCATGATGCAGCTCTTTCATTCCTCATGTCCCTTCATCGATGCACGATAGGAACCTCACGTCGCTTGACCCACAGCAGCATCTCACCAGACATCCACCATTTTTTCTAAATATTAAAGCTATTTATGTATCACATCAGCTATTGCTGTGCAACTGCTTGTTATTAGTAGTAACAGATATGTGCCTGCCCCTCCCGGTCCTCATACCCCCTCTGTCTCTCGTTGCCGCCATTTCTTCCAGCACCGGCCGAGGCAGAATTCCACCCACATTGAGCTGGGATCTGCCAAAGGTTTCTGCCCGGTAAAAAGCGGTGTTTCCTCACCACCGTCGCCAAGCGCTTGCTCATGGGGGAATGTGTCGGGTATCTGTGGGTCATCTTAAAGCGGGGGGAGCCCAATACATCGATCGCGATCTATCGGCTGATCGCAAGGTTAATGTGGGCAGATCGCACGGTATTCAAAAAACAGACGTTTTATGTCACTCAATTGACGTACACAGCAGCCAATCTGACATCTGACCTTTTCTGACACATGGGTCACCACGCGTGTGCATCCGATGGCGCAAAGTGCTGCAAAACTCTAGCAAGCTAGCGCGTTACCGAGTTATCCTCCGATTTATTTCTTTTAAACAAAGAGTATTAAAAAGAATGGGGGAGCAGGACCAAGTCAGAAGACAAAAACTTCCATAGTGAGTGGGAGGAGGAGGGCTTTTTTTCAGTCCGTTCACAAAAACTACGATGAAACTAAAGGCTGCCTATCAGTAGCTCCTGTCTGGACTATACATATATATTTATATTCTGAAATATGGGTTCATGCAGTTATGCAAGGTACACCAACATATGTTGTCCATATAAAGAATTATCAATATACAGTGCGCAAAAAAATAAAAGGGACACTTAAATAACACATCCTAGATCTGAATGAATGAAATATTCTTATTAAATACTTTGTTCTTTATACAGTTGAATGTGCTGACAACAAAATGACACAAAAATTTTCAATGGAAATCAAATGTATTAGATATATTAGAAATGTATTAGACCACGGAGGTCTGGATTTGGAGTCACACTCAAATTTATAAGTGGAAAAACACACGACAGGCTGATCCAACATTGATGTAATGTCCTTAAAACATGTCAAAATGAATCAGTGTTGCTTCCTAAGTGGACAGTTTGATTTGACAGAAGTGTGATCGAAAATAATTATTTTTGTATTTTTTATAGTGGGTAGATCATTTAGACTTGAACAGTTAGCTCACATGCTAAAAAAGTGTGCGCATCCCTGTCTTAGCGTGTGGTCCAGAACCGTCAGACAACTGGGTTGTGAATGGGCGCTTTTTGAATAAAATCTGACTTGACTTATCCTGCAGTGGGGTCGAAGTGAGCCGACACAGGACCCGACGTCTGCCGACACACTAACATTTGATCTCCCATTCAAACCTACATTTTAGTTTTCAATCAACCGTCTGCATGTTTATGGTCCATGGAAGGAAACCAGACTGCTTTTCATTATTATATCCTAGTTATTAAACTTATTGTATTGAGCCGTCACGCGTCAGACTCCTAAATGAGTCAGACTCGGGAATAATAGACACCAGAACTGACTGTGGAGGAAAATGTTTTTGTGTTTCGTTGTTAAGCAGCAACTACAGATGAAAACCGTGATTCGGTTTCTCTGCAGTGAAACTGCTGCACAATCACAGCGGGGCTTTTTGCACCACTGAAGTGACATCAAATATTAAATGGTATGCATTGAAGTAACACTCTCATCGCCAATTAAATGAATTTAAACTTGCAAATTAAACACCAAGGGATTGTGAATTGGAAAAGCCTGTGATCCTGCCGTGTTGGGAGATTTAAGCTCTGTTGCAGGCATACTCAAAATACGAAAGTGTCGCATTTTGCAAACAAAATCTCAGATTTGGCTGCATGGCGGTCAAGGACAGGTCCGCGGTTCGATTCCCACAGGGAGGCTCTGCGGAGTCTCGGTGTTCTCTCAGTGTCTGCGTGGGATCCCTCCGGGTTCTCCGGTCTCCCACAGTCCAGGAATACTTAGGAGGCACATTGGAGACAGATGCACGAATGGTCGTACGCCTCTTTGTGTGTGTGGCCCCTGCCATCGACCATCCCGGTGTGAATCCAGCCTCTCGACCAATCGCAGCGGTGAAAACCCCCGCCGCCTCCATGACCCCGAGTGCAGGACAAGCATAATAGATAATAAATGAATGAGTTATTAGACTATTTGCAGATTTAATGTCCCTGATTTGCAACGAGACGGACAAAAGCCAACGTCGTGATAAATCTGTTAAATCATTTCATTTATTGTCACTTGATTACATCAACATGAATGCATGCGTAACAATTGCAGGATTGATAAATGGATTAAATCAACAAAATAAATAACACATGGGAATACGTTCCGACATATTTATGCGGTGAGCTGACATTTGCTTTGGCGGGGAAACAAAATTGCAAGTGTAACTGACATGCAAACATTTTTTTAACCAAAAGAAGATGTTGTTACAGGGATATGACAAAAGAATGTGTCTGCAGACGTCCACGTCTCTCCGACGCCGGCTGGTCAGACACCTCAGCAGACGGGACGTCCCTCTCGGGCTTTTCCCCCGACCGCGTCACTCGCTGATCGCAGCCGTCGGCCTGGACCCGGACGGAGAGGCGGGACAGCCGGCGCCCCGGCCTCGCTCGCTACCGCTCGTCCTTTCCTGGGACAGAGGCAAGGAATTGAGATACTCTCCTGATGCTAAATGAGGGAAACGTTCCCTCTATTTCCATCTTCCTTACCAACACATGACTTCCTCTTTCCTGCTTTAACACCGGTTTAATATCAACCTTTTTTTTTTTGGGTTCCACTTACAGTCTCGCTGCTGCAAAATGCTTGCCAATCACGCAGACGCCACTTTCTGTTTATTTTTGTCTCCTTTTTGTGTCGAGCACACGCTGCTTCATGGATTTCAGATCTCAACGGCTCGTGACCGGAATCTAATTTTTTGCAAAACCAACATCCCCTTTTCCAAAATGAGTGTGCACGGCGGGTCACACGGGAGAATCCGCAGACCTTCCACTCTCAGCTGGAAATGAGTCCCAATTAAAGCTGTTGACAGTGAGGTCTGCCGATTATCCCGAGGAACCCCTGGAAATGTAATGATCCGGTCGAACTGACCCCTGAAGCACGTGCGCGCGCTCGGGAGGGATTGCGAGATGTCATTTGTTATGAAAGCGAAAGAGCTCACTCGTGTCCGCGTGATTTTTTTTTTTTTTTTTTTTTTCCACTTACTGGGTACGAACTTGAGCGAGTGACTGAATATTCAAAACCTGGACGTTCCGTCTCGCGGGCCGTCGTTCACGAACTCGTGGCCGAGCCCGCTGCCGCACTTTCCGCACAGGACCTGAACGTAAACACGGCGGTGACATGTTTAACTTCCTGCGGTTGTATGATGTCATAAGATCAGCCAAGTCAGCCCGCTTGAATAAAACCGAGTGTTAAAAAAGGGACTGGAAACTGAGACCTTGAAGGCTGTGAGGCTCTCCATCAGCTTGGTGACGCTGTCCTCTCTGAGGGTCTGGGTGAAGGCCGGCCACGGGGACGAGTGGGAGAACTTGGAGCGGCTGGAGAACAGCGGGTGGTTACACTGGGAGCACACGTACATTCCTGCGGGGAGGATGTCATCTTAAAAAGGTTTGGCTCCATAAAAATGGCGGGCGACATTTCTGGGGTTTTGAACCGAGGACTGGACCACCCACAGTGCCTGATTCGGAATGAGCCGAGTCACTGCATTTTTTCGAGTGATTTTCATTGAATATGACATTTGTTTCTTTCGCAGCTCGAAAATCACTTTAAGGGAGCGTTTCAATAAAATACATCCGGGTGCAAATAGCTTTTTAGCCACTAGGGGACGCTCGAATGTACACTTTACAGCATTTTCCTCACCAATTAAGTCAATCTTTCTCATTTATAAACCTGCAAGATAATCAAAAATGTAGATGTGTGTGCAGTTTTCTGGAGAATACAGGTATCTTTCACAAACACCATGGCTTTATTTTGGGAGAAACTTGAAGTTATCAGGATATTATAAAAAGTCAGAGAAAATAGTCAATAATACATGTGTTTGGAATTAAATCAGAAATGTTTTGTTTTGTGTTCGAAATAGTGAAATAACAGCCATAAGTAATTGAATATCTGATCTTTTGAATGGATTTTGTAACGGGTGAGTTAAAAAAATACAAAAAATATCTATAACATTCTGTATGCAGAATAATCTGTATTGAGAAAGTCACATGCACTGGCATTTGTGCAAATAAGGGTGTAAATAATATTCAAGTATTCAAAGGGTCCCAAACAGACATCTAAGGAAAACCCTTGAATTATAACTGTGCATGTGTTTTATATTATATTTTAATATATATATATATATATATATATATATATAATATATATATATATATATCCCACCTAAATTATCTTTGTATTAAATCAGATGTGCGTGTTTGCGTGTATAGTAAAGTGTGCGTGTGTGCGTGCGTGTTTGCACGCAAATGACAAACTGAACGACGATTGGCTACGGACTAGCTGTGACGTCACACATATACGTCGCCATGAAAGAGAAACAAAACATTCAGGTCTGAGGAGGAATATTTCACTTGAAATCAAAATAGTGGCGTATCTTTCCTCCCGCCCACAATGTTGAAAATATTCCAGGTGTTATTTCAGATTATTACATCTAAGAAGGTAAAACCTAAATAGTGGTAAACTGAACATCCTCTTTAATCCAAACTAGGAGGGGATTACATCACATCTTCGCCTGCGGACCGCCAGCCTCCGGCGGCTCACCTGGTTTGAAATGATCCTTGTAGATCTCCCCGCCGACAAACTGACAGTAAGACATGCCGAAAGGAGAGGGAGGTCTCAATCCGTGTTTCCCCCGCGGCGGATGACCGGAGCCCGCCTTCCTCCTCCCGTATGACGTGATTCTGACCGCGGATTAGAGCGGGTTCTCCGCCCCACTGCAGTCCATCTACCGGCCGCTAGATGGCGCTGCTCCGCGCCCTGGCCGGGGAGAGTTCTTAGTGTGTGTGACGTCATTTGTCAGTAAAGCAGCACTTTTGACCCTGAAATCCTCCAACTTGATCTTGACTCCTTGTAGTCTCACCGTTCCACCCGGGTTCTTCTCATTCACACACATATATTCTGTCTTGCTATGACTATCCTTCATTCCTCTCCTTTCCAGCGCATACCGCCACCTCTCTAGATTTTCCTCAACCTGTTCTCTGCTCTCACTACAGATCCCAATGTCAACTGCAAACTTGGCTTAAAAACTGTAATTTATACCGACGTTTTAATTTGTCTGCGGGGGGTTCTCAGTCATCCAGGTCGTGGTGAATTCTTGTCAAAATCTTGACAACTGGATTTGAATATAACTGGTCGGCGGAACCCCAGAATCCTTTGCGAGTGATGAGCTTCTTGTGGTTCTGTGTTAGGAAACTCCATTGTTGAATAGCCGCACAATGTTGCGCTTGATACGTGCGCTAAATTCGGCACAAACCCGAACACCAGAACTTTTTTTCCACTTTTCACTTTTTTACTTTTTTACTTCTACATATTTATCTATTTATTCTCCTTTATTTTATGTTTTTTGTCTTCTACATTTTTTTCTGTCTTAAATCTCAAACCCAGAGATGCCGCTATTGTTTTATTGTTGTGGTATGTCTTGCCTTTTACAATTGGTTTGTGTTTGTTTTTGATCACACTGAACCCGAGAGCTGCTCGCTCTAAATTTAATTGCACTCTGTGTAACGACACTAAAAGTTTTAAATCCTCAAATCCCAGATTCTGTTTTCAACTCTTCCATTTCTGTTTACATAACAAGCCACCATAACCTCGACCCGGCCAAAACCCTGGCTGTGATATTCAGAAACTCTCCACAGGTCATTAGAACTGAAGAAGCCTCTCGGGTAAAACAAGTTCAAGTGAAGAAGTTCAAGTCCAGTTGCTGAAATAAGAGGATTTTGACAAGAAAACTGTTTTATACACACTTTCCTTGTTTTATTACTAAGCACGGGTAATGATAATTGATAATTGATCAAAGCATTACCACTTTTTTATTGTTTTTGCACTACTGCACCGGCAAAACCATTATGATGCTATTGCACCATATACCATTATGGTACTACCTACTGACCTTTGCACTAAACTGTACATAAAAAACTCTGCTGCTACTCTCTCATGCCATCAAATATCAATCTGTATCTCCATGCACTTTATACATCATAGCTCATAGTTTAATGTTTCCTGTTTAACGTAACAGTGCATATTACTGCAAATTTGCACTATTATTATTTTACTATTATTATCTGTGGTACATGCAGAGAAATTGACAGTAAAGCTGATTTTGACGCAGTGGTGCTCACAGCCAGATGATCCCTGGTTGGATTCCACGGCGGAGCTTTTCTGTGTGGAGTCTCCATGTTCTCCAGGTGTCTGCGTGGGTTTCCCAAGGGTTCTCCAGGTTCCTTCCACAGTCCAAGTCCATCTAGATGGTTCATCTGAGATGTGGGAATTGTTATATGTCCCCATATGACGTGAATGAGAGGGTGAACGATTGTATATCTCTATATCAGCAGTCCCCGACCCCTAGGTTGTTTGGTAGCAGGCCGCACAGAAAGAATAAATAACCCACATTATTTCCGTTTTATTTTTATCCGAGTCTGAACAATGGTGTATTTTGAAAAATGACCGAATTCTCTCCGTAACATCCATCTATGACAAGGGTGTCAAATACATTTTGGTCTGATTTGATGTCAAGGGGGCTGGACCAAAGTAACATTAATTAAAAATGTTTTCTTTATTTTAGTGTAAAGGAGAACAGGTAAATTATACAAATATTGATATGTCCTTTTAGGACAAAGAAAAGAAAAGTAAGTGTAGTTTCAACAACACTATGCCTCAGTTCTGTCTTTTATTTCTTTTAATTTTCACCATGTAGTGGCACCAAAACTTGCTGCATCCACACCAAGCTGCCAGGTTGCCTCAACAAACAAATAAGAAGTGGTCCATTTTTCTTGGAAAACCAGACACTCAATGTCAACTTTTCTCTTTTCTGATAATGACATCTTGCTGATGAGCATGTTGAAGCTGACAAAAAAGCAGGTACATTTCTAACAATTAGTAAAACTGCTGTTTACAGACCCAGAAGCCGTATTGCTGCCATCTGCTGTACGTTCTGAGTCACATCGTGTTGTACCGTGTTGCTAACACTGACTAAAACAGTCTGCACCCCTAGCAGACACTATAGGAACCCTTTTTTTAGTTTTAAAAAAGAAGTTCATGATATTTTTGTATTTTTCAAAATTGTAGATTTATTCCACAGGCTGAATTAGACTCCCTGGCGGGCCGGTTCCCGCCCGCGGACCGTGCGTTTGACACCCCTGATCTATGTCTCACTCTTGATGCATGTCAAGATGCTTGTCTGAGTCACGTGATACAGTAATATTAAACCAACAAACCAGCAAAATAAAATAGAAAAACAGACTTCTTTGGAAAGTTTCTTTGCAAAAGGGAAAAGGCCCAGTGAGGAGATAGAAGAAGAGCCTATGACCATTAAGAAAAAGAAAGCTGCATTTAACAGACTCCCACTCCCAGATTCCCACGCACCAAGTCCGCTCTGCATAATATGCGGCGACCGGTTCTCCAAAGAGGTTAACGAAGGCTTCAAAACCGCTTCGCCACTTGGAAACCGAGCACCCTGCATTAAAAAACAAGCCTTAGGAGTATTTTGAAAGAAAAAAGCTGGAATATTTAAACATTATTATGTATTTATCTGCCGCAC
Source organism: Fistularia commersonii (assembly GCF_037954325.1). Lineage (NCBI taxonomy): Eukaryota > Metazoa > Chordata > Actinopteri > Syngnathiformes > Fistulariidae > Fistularia > Fistularia commersonii. The sequence continues at coordinate 7,077,419 of NC_141316.1, forward strand.
CTTATAGACTGGGGACTGCTGCTCTTTATGACATGTGAATGATTGTATGTCTATATAAGAGGCCTTGTGACTGATTGGCGATCAGAGTAAAACCACTTCTCGGCCAATCACGGCTGGGATAGGCTCCACGTCCCCCGCAATCCTGATAAGGGGTATAGATAATGGATGGACGGATGGATAGATGGATGTCTAATATGTTCTTCATTGAGAATGTAATGACCTTCTCCTTCATCTGCTGGTCCCATTCCATCACCCAACATGACAGGAATCGCCTGGAACGCACCACCTTGAACTTGATTCTAATAATTTCCATTGTATGAAATCAGAGGTTGACACAAACGTGTTTGAAACGCAGCAGCATGTCACAGCTAGACGTTTGTAGGAATTTATTTAATCAATAGATTCAAACAATCATTCCCCTATATAATGAAAAATCACAGCGTCATCATGATTCCATTATATATCTGTCCATACAGTATATACACACACACATGCACACTCGTGCACTCACAGCTTCATAGGTTTTTGCCCACATTGTAATGTCCATCCGGCCTCTCTGATGTATCGCGGGCATCGGGCTTCACTCGTACTTGCAGTAGTGCTTTAACGCCTCTGGCAGCTCCAGCCAGTCGATGGCCATCCTGTGAACAATGTGTTTCTGGATGGCCTTCCTGCACAAGGTCTGCAGCGAAGAAACTGAGAGAGAGAGAGAGAGAAAAACAGTTTCCTTTATTTATTTTGCAGCATGAATGAAAAATATAACCTAAAAATACTAAAAATGTCCTGAAGTATCCGCTAAAAATGACAAAATGCTCTGTAAACAACTAAACTTTGTCAGCAGGAAAGGAGGAAATTGGTTACAAAATACCTGGAAGAAAAACTATGAATATTGTTAACATAAAGGTTGTTCTGGGATTTTCTGTTTTGTGCGTTTGCTTGTCGACACTCACATCCGTACTCCACCTGGATGATCCGGACGCACTTGGTAGCCGCGAATACATCCACCACCGCATGGAGTGGCTTGATGGTGGGGATGCCTTTTGCGGACGCCCCCATGTCCTCCCCGTTGATGACTATGTGCATGTCGGCCAGGCCCCCGCCTTTCGTCACATACAGCACGCCGATCCGGCTGCGTCTTGCCGTCGGGGGCAGAGCGTTGGTCTTGTACAAGTCGTCCAGGATGTGGCTGAAGCGTCCCGGGCGGCTGCGTCCCACCAGCTTGTCTCTGGGGATCCGAATGTTGTCAATGTACAAATGAGAGTCCGTGAAGAATGATTTGGGTTTGATGTTGTTGCCTCCAACTCCTTCCTCGTCTTCGTCCTCCCCTCGCCCGAGCCTCCGACCCCCGTCGTCTCCGGCGTCCGGCTCCTCTATGATCTTGTTGTGATTACGAGTGATGGCGAAAATCCAGCTGTCGCCCATGTCCGTCAGGTCCGGGATGGAGTATTCGGGTACCACCTCTAAGGTTTTGGGGTCTTTGGCGGTCAGGCCCATCCGAAGGTGACCGCACCAGCCCAGCTCCTTGTCCTGGATCTCTATTAGAAATATCTCCCCGGGCTTCAGGGGGTGCTTGCTGAAGCATATTCCATTAGCGAAGCTCTCTACCCGGGTGGCCTGGGTTGCTGAGTGGTCCAGCTCCACGTTGGTTCCATGGTTGGGGTGGAATTCCATGAAGTTGTCAGAACAGGGCTCCATTTCCGGTCAGGGGGACGACAGGAGTCAATCGCCCCGGGAGGAAGAAGTCGCTTTTAAACTCTTTGAACCACATAAAACACACTGAAGACGACAGCAACACCCCCACTGACTGGAGCGTTGCTCTGCCTATCTGTTGCTCTCTCTGGGAAGCTTCTGGTCGACAGCTATTTTTGAACAGCTGCACATGTCAACAGATGGCAAGGTATGTGTGTGTGTGTGTGTGTGTGTGTGTGTGTGCGTGTGATTCAGGCCGAGGGGGGCTGCCAGCGTGAGCATACCCGCAGTTACTTGCATTCGCAGACGTGCGGTGGGCTTATTAGAAGCGATAAAGCTTCCTGGGAAGCCCAACTCATCTAATTTGCCGAATCCATGTTGTGCAGTAATAGCAGCACAATTACCATAATACCGTATGCCAGCAAAATATGCTAAATAGCCTTTCGTAGCTGCCCTCTAAATATAGTCCATGCAATCACTGTGTGTGAGTTTCATTCTCATGTAAAGTAGGAGTTAAAGTAATACTTCATGAAAGAGAAGCCTGCAGATTTACTTACGATAGTGGATTATTTCATAAGAATTAAATGAGGAATTAAATTTAAAAAGAAGAAACTCTCTGCGGGATATCCATTTTTATCATGTATGACTGAAGACCCTCCTGCATTCATCTGTTAAATTTGCATTTGCACAACATTTGCTTTTGTATTTTCCAGATTATTTTAAACTAATTATATTATATTATATTATATTATATTATATTATATTATATTATATTATATTAAACAACACAATGTAACTCCAAGTCAATCACACTTTTGTGAAATCAAACTGTTCATTTTGAGTGTGACCTCCATGGGTTCATACATTTGATTTTTATTGATCATTTTTGTGTGATTTTGTTGTCAGGACATTTAACCATGTGAAATACAAAGTATTTCATAAGAATATTTAATTCATTCAGATCTAGGATGTGTTATTTTAGTGTTCTCTTTATTATTATTTTTGAGCATTGTATTATTATGTATCGGACTGAAGCCACTGGAAAGCTCTCGCTGTGACTGATGTGGATTCTAGAATATGGGATTTTCTGTCCCGGTCCAAATTGGATTGTTGTTTTTTCTCATTTTAACCATCAAAGCTTCTCTCTCTCTCTCTCTCTCTCTCTCTAGCCTCCAGTTTTGGTCTCTGTATTGATTCTGTCGTCTCCCAACTATTTCATCTGGCCTGGATTATGGGCGCTCCGGGGAGCTGGCCGCTGGGAGACACAAAGTGATTAAACCAAAGTCTAGATATTCAAAACATCTGACATAGTTTTTACCAGAAAATATTAATCGTCTTTAAAATCTTGCGGTGAATTACCAGGAAAAACAACAAAATGTAACTTGTTACAATTAAAAAGTTTGATAATATAACAAGGACATATTTAAACTTTAAATACAAAATATAAATATTTTAAAACTTAAAATACATTTAATATGAATATAAATATTTTAAAACTTAAAATACATTTAATATGGAAATAAAATATAAATTTAAATTTAAATATGTAATGTATATACATAAATTATGTAAATTTATATATACAAAAAAAATAAATTTAAATAATCTCAGATGATCAATATTATTTCTTTTGACAACAGAAGAATAAATCTTCTCTTCGGTCTCCTGCCTGTCAGATCTTCCCCATCCCTCCCCTGTCCATGTCCAAACCATCTCTATATGACAGGATCTCCTCTCGGCAGGCGAGAGGAGACACGGCTGGGATTAATTCGCAATCGGCGCCAGCTGCCGCTAATCAAGATCCCTATGAAGGGCGGCGGCACACTCTGCCTGGGGCCGGAGGATTGTTGATGTCCCAGACCCCTGCCAGGACCGGACCCCTACCCCGTTACGACCGGACCCAGCCGGCCGGTGTAACATCTGACCCAGCCCGAGATCCTGCCTTCACCCTGCCTGGGTCCCGTCCTGGTGAGACCCAGTCCTTCCTGCCGTCACCCTACCTGGGGCCCGTCCTGGTGAGACCCAACCCTGTGCAACTCTGTCTCGGGGCCAGGGGCTTACCAGCGACACCCTACCTGCCGTTCAATCCAAATAAAGCGCTTTCAATCCAGATTCCTGCTCTGAGGTGTGGTTCCCTGCCCGAGTCTGTGCCCCGTGACGCTATCTGACTTTACCTCCAGAACATGTAACATGTGCCGTCCCTCTCACTCCCAAAGAGAACTTCATCATCCTCTGCTTCCCGTCTTTTCCTCTGTATCTCCAAATACTCTGATCTCACCTCCGTCTCGTACACCTTTCATTCTCTCCGATAATCTCATCACACCCGACACTTTTCTCCAACCAGCTTCAACACTTTCCTCTTGACCGTTCACCCTTCAAATCCTGTTTTTTTTTTTTTTTTTTTTTACTCCGGTTTTCTCCCACAATCCGCAACATGCATGGGGTTCGTTGAAGACCCAGATCTGTGAATGAAGGAGCGAACGGTGTGTTATGCACGAAAACAAGTCCTGGAGTTCAATAATGAAAAGTCTCACACAGACAACATGCAACATTATATTGTTAAAGACACATGGGTGCTGCAGTAAAACACAATTAAGAAATGTCATCCGGCCAGTTGGGAATGCTATGAAGACCATCTCCCTGAGTCCGTGATGGATGGGGGTCACTGTCCGCCACCCCCCTCCTCCACACCCTGACTGCACACTGTGCACCGCCGAGTCCCGTTTCTCATATTGTCACTTCCAGGGCTTCCAGTGAGGTTCTTTATGTAGGCCAAGATGGAGGGAGGACCAGAAAGGGAGGGGATGTATTATTTCATCTTCTGTAATGACAATTCATTTTTTTTTTTTAATATATCATATTTAATTACAAGTGGGGCTCCAATGCTTAGCCATGGAGGCTATAGTACAGTTCAACCCCCGAGCTAAAAAAGAGTTGCAATTTATTCCTGTGCAATTAGAACGCGTTCACTCTGCGTACTGGTGTGGCGTGGGTGACTTTATGTGTGTGTGTGCATCTGTTGGGGCTGCAAGACTCTAAATCTGGATTATCATGCAGCGCGCCCATGCTTTTCATAATCAGTTTGGTGAGCTGTGATTCTCGGCAGCGCATGACACATCTGGATACAGGCAGTCATGTTAAGAGGTATGTGTGTGTGAGTGTGTGCATGTGTGTGTGACAGAGAGAGAGAGAGGGGGAGAGAGACCAGACTCCTCCTCACTCTCTGGTCCTTGTGCACTCAAATGGAGAGGGAATCACCAGAAGACAACACTGTCGGCCAAGTGAAGTCACATCTCCGTGCGCAGCACTGACACATGGGTAAGTTAATGCAACTCTTCACCATGTGTGTCTTTTTGTTTTATTCATTTATTTTTGCACAACATCACCAGCACCGCCAACGCATGCGATTAATCTCCATCCGGGTCTCTAAAGATTCTTGCTTTCAAAGCACAAAGCGTCCAGCACCTGCAGCGCGTTTGTGTTCAACTTCTGCTCGTGTGTGCACGTCGCATGAGTGATGGTTGTGAGTCATATGTGATGGAGGGCCGCGGCGTCGACCGGGAGGTGAAGCCTCGTTCCGCGGGTCTCTCGTCCCATGTCAGTTTAAGTTTTGGGGTTCCCTTTGACATCATGCGATATTTAAAAAATAACAGCCTGTTGTTTTTTTTTTTTTTGGGGGGGGGGGGGATCTCATATCTGTTATTTTGGCTGTGTGCAGACCTGCTGGAAGGATTTTAACATCCTCCTAATCCCTCCGCGCCTGAGATCTAATTTAGTCTTGATTGATTTATTGATCTGAACCCGCTCCTAAAACGCAACCATGTAAAAGTACAAACTGAATCATTCATTCTAATCTATTTATGTTACAATAAAATGATTGTATTCTAATTATATAATCAAAACAACGCATGAAACTCTACTCAGACTATACCATACTGCTAACTATACAAACATTTGTGCTGTATTTCTGTACTTGTCGTTTCATTTGCAGTGAATAAAGTTAGTCATTTCTATAGTTCTCTTGTCTTTATTTATTTATTCATAAATTCAGGACATTTCGGCCAACAAGTCCAGTCTACACTTTGATTTTAAAGGGTTAAACGCGGCTGGATCTTTTGGCTTTTAATCTCCAAAACTCTATAGGAGTTGCTTGAACAGATTTCTCCACGCTTTATGATTTGATGTTGAACGCGGCAGCTCCTCCAATCGCTGAGGGGTTTTTTGTGGCCCTCTGCTTTCATATATTTTTCCGCCATTGTGTGCATTTTATTTTTCTAACGTGATCCGTACGACCTCAAAAAAAAGTGAAACTACGAAGGACCATGACCTTTTCTGACATCAACACTCGCCGCCTTGTCCCCTGCGGTGAGCTCGCCTGGAAACACACCCGGGCCAAATGTTGCCTTAGCCTATAATCCCACCGTGTGATTTGTCAGATTTCACAGTTAAACCCTGAATTAATGTTAATCTCAGATTGTTACTATTCGCCTCTGATGAGAGAAGACGGCGCATAAACACACAAACACATAAACGCAAACAGGAGCCGGTGTCACCTTTCGCTGACGTTTGCTGGCTAGTTCACGTCTGAGGAGCATCATGTGGTATTTTGACGTTGAAAGAACAATTTCACTGCTATTAAAAATCGTAGGGAGAAACTGTGCTGCGCTGTCAATCGAAAGTTAGCTGGCCAGGATGAGGCTGTGCCTCACTTGCCAATCTTGAAAAGAAAAAAAAATGTCAAATTAAGACAAAAATTAAATAGTTATATTTATCAGTGATTTAAACATATTTTACATTTAACTTCACCAGTTTTTCATGTTTTTTGTAAATTCAAAATCGCTGGATTTTTACATTTACTGTTCAAATACTGCGAAGAGGCGTGCGGTGAGGCCTTGAACTGTTGCGCCTCCACGTAGATTGCGCAATGACGGCCGACCGCTCGCATGCCCTGCACTAAAACTGTTTCTGTACGTCCCCATTAAAATGTTCAAACACTTTTGCTATTTAAACTACATTGCCAATGCACAATCTTTTTTTTTGCCAGTAAGTGTATGAGTGTGGCTAGTTTCTTATGCTGTATAAAAACTAAGCGAGGCACGAAGCTCTTGTGCCTCATGGAAGGGGGCGCTCGTGATCCCAGGGATTCTTCTCTCGATTCCCGAAAATCTGATTGTGATGAAGTCAGCAGGCGTGCACGTCACTGGATATTACTATTTCTATTTTCATACTCATTTTGTGAAAGGGCCGTCACTATTGGAAAAGTCATCTTTTACATTGGTTGATGTGATCCCAATTTTACCGCTTTCCTGCCTGAGAGGGACGGAAGAGAGTCAAAGAGAGAGAGAGAAAAACCCTCAAACAAAAAGTGAAACAGAGAGTAAATGGTAGGTTCGTATATGTTCACCGTATTTCTGTTGTTGTGTCTTCGCCTGTCCTTGTTTAAACCAAGGCTTCCGCGGCCTCTGGGGCCGTCACAGCTGAGTACCTCCAACTACACAGTTGAACAAAAACCCAAAGGACAGAATCGGGGAAGGAAGAAAAAAATTCTGGGAGGAATAATTAGGAGGATTTTTCTAGACGTTTTTTTCCAGGGGCGTTGGTCATCTTTAGGGTTAATGATTTAATTATCAAACATTTAAACTATGAAAGAGTCATAGCGTTTGAGTGGCAGAAAGTTAACACGATGACTGATATGTTTTGGATAATGCCAAGGCCGGCGTACGGGGAGTGATTTCAGCAAACCTTTACTTCATAAATGAGCAGAACCACGGAGCGTGAAAGCTCAGCTGCAGCCGGAGGATGCCGATCTGCGAGGATTTTGTCCTCCGAGGCCCGCAAATACCGAAAGCGGCGCTTTCCATTTGTACATTATGTGTCTGAACGGCAGCCAAACAAACACATGGCCGTTTATTTATACACGTTCTTCTGGTCCCCTGCACGTATGACTGTCAGGTTTATCTCCACCATCCATTTTGGGTGCGAGCAGATTAGTCAGAATCCACCAGCTGCTGTGGAATTGGTTCAAATTGTGCCACACAGTCCTGTAATACAGTTACATAAATCTGACCGAGGTGGGGTTTAATTCACATCGAGAGGAAGGCAGCGAATGAAAGGGTCCCCACCAGGCCTTTGTGCTGCTTCCCAGCTTGTGGCCAGTGATGCAGAACTGCTCTTTTCTCTAACATAATGATGGCTAATAAAAAAAAAAAAAAAAAAAAGGAAGAAAACCTCCTCGCTTGTTGTGAAAAGGTTGTGAAAAGTGAGTAGGTGGCGGTCAGTTGCGTGACGGCGCGGAGGCAAGCTGCTGATACAGAAAATGAATGGCAGACGGTGTCTTTGCTTTATATCTCAGGGTTACATAAGTAAATTCAAAACAAAAAATCCATCCTTGTTCATTCTGAAAGGCAGAATAACTGAATAACTTTGTGTCACTTATTCTTTTTCACCCCACATGCGCTCGCTGCACCCGTAAATTGAATATATTACCCTTGCGTCGGCCCCGGAAGAGGCTCCGTCTCAAGCAGGAGCTGCCCTCGTTCGTGCAACATATGGGGTAGAAATCTTGTCTCGTCTATTTTTGCGCGCCTCTAGAACTTATTCAGAATGTGGAGCAGCGGCTTTGGGAGGTTTGGTTACTTAGCCGTGAATTTACGGGCACGCGGACCAATGTGAATTTCCATCACACTTCAAAACTGAAGTACATGACATTCACACACTAATGCCTAATTGCCAGCGTGTAAGCAGTTTTTCTCAGAAATGTCCCCTGTCTGCTTACATTTGTTCTGCTCGCCGAGGCTCTGCGACGTGACGAACAATGATCTGTGTTTATTCTCCTCCAGCGACTCTTTCGGTGGCCCGCGTGATGTGAAGGAAGGAGATGGCGGCTCGTGGAGAAAAGCGTGACGGAGAAGATGGAGAGAAAGCAGGGGAAGGTGGCGAACCTCCGTTGGAAGCACGCAAGTCGGATCTTGACCTCTCCTCGGTAGGTGGCTCCACCTCGGGGACAAAGAGGCACCTCCCTCGTGGGATAGTGATCCAGCTGACTGGCACGGAGGGAGAGTGGAACAGTTTGGACGAGAGCGAGCTCATCTTCTCCCTGGACCATGATGAGGACTACCCCTCTATTTCTCTTTCCAAGGAGAGGCAGCTCTCCGTCGAGGACAACCGGGGGTTGCAGTGCCAAGCTTTCCACGTTCCCCTTTCGCCCTCGTCCCCGGGGTCTTTGGGGAGCTGCTCCGCCTCGGGCCCCAGCTTCCTCAGCCCGGGCCCGTCCTCGCCCACTCAACGCCCCCTAGCCAGCCTGGTAAAGTCCCTGTCCACGGAGCTGGAGCTGAAAGAAGGCTCCACCCTGAGGCCGAAGCCCTTTCTCAGCCTCGTGAAGTCCATCTCCACAGAGCTCTCCCGGTCGGAGCCCGAGGTGTCGCAGTCGAAATCGGACTCCCGCCTCAACCTCCACCTGTGGAAGCAGCTGACGCAGCCGAAAGCCCGTAGCAACGGGGATTCTCGCACTGCGCCCCCCTCTCCTTGCACGCTCTCCCCCAGTGGGGAGGGTCTGAAAGGTGGCTTCTTTAAGATGGAACTGGAGGACACCAAGAGGAAGCTCTCCGAGGCCGTGCACGAGCCCCTGAGCAGCATGTTCAATAAGATCATGAGGGAGGAGAGCGCAGGCAGTCCCAAACATCAGTGCAAGACACAGGGGGGTCAACAAGTCAGCTCCAGGGCTTTGGGGAGGGAAAGCAGCACGGACACGGGGGTATCTGAGTCTCCCGTGCGGAGCGCTAGGAAAACAGACGCCGAGATATTTCGCTGGCCTTCAGTTAGGCGCCCCGGTCGAAGCCACCACAGCACCTGCCCCCTGCACCGGGGCAAACAGCACCGGGACGAGGAGCTGGAGATATGCACGGACGGCGAGACGATGCAGGTGTTTGCCACCGATAGGCAAGAATCGGCGAGGGGGCCCCCCGCGGCTCCCCCACTTGGGACAGCCCCCCCTGAACCGCCTCAGCCTCCGCCGTGCATGAGCTTATTCTGTGTCGCGATGCTGTCCTATGGATATTTCATCACACCCCTGAATCCTTACTTCTCCGGCCTGGCTCTGGGGTTGGCATTGGGCTTTTTGCTGGGACTACTCCTGATTAGGATGGGCTCCTCCAGGTCCCTCTGTTCAGCTGCGTCGCACAGACCGGTGCAGAATGTACTGGGAGAGGGCTTCCAGGGCGGTTGGTCCCCCAGCGCTGAGCCTGACAGCCTAAAAGTAAGTACTTTTCATTTAAAGGCCTTAATAGAAATGATTTAACTTAACCTTGCAATTACAACTATAATTATGTGATTCAGATATTTTTTTTTGGGCCAGCAGAGAAGGCCTTGCAGGCCCTGACGACCCACCACTGGTAAAATGTCACATCTGAATCAGCCCCTCCACTTGCTCAATTTAAAGATCTGTTATCGTTGCATGACACGCAACGACTTTTGGCTTTTGCATGAAAACAATACTCGGAAACAAAGTGACGTCTGTTGTTCAGAGAGCAGACATTCCTCTGGGATTTACAGCAGCAGCAAAACTCTTAATTAACTTTCACCTGTGCAAAGCACAGCCGTGTCAGTTCAGGAGCCGAAATCCTCCTGTGTATTTCCCCCCTGCGAATGGGATGAGACTATAATGGGCCGAGAATGTAGATAAGTTTAACAGCGTTGGAGGAAGAGTGGTGCTGTTTCTAGGGGGCGTCTCCAGGGCAACAGGAGAGGACAGCTCCCACCCAGAAACTGTCAATCACAGAGGTAATTAGCAGCGCAGAAAAGAGGGGAAGAAGCTTTTTATACATCAAGATGCAAGACGATGGTCTTGAGAATTCAAGTAAGATATAAGATCGTCACGTTTAAACATAATACTGATGATGGAGAATAATCACAGATTTCAGAGATGTGTGTGATGCCGGTGTTTGGAATGCATTGTGCATTGAGAAGCTTTGGGGGTGAATGATAATGCTAATTGTGTCAACACAAATGTACAAACTACTGCTGGGTCTTCAACAGGTTAATTTCTATTATTTAACGGGACAAAATAACGCATTGACGGGGATTAACGCGTTTTAATCGCTTTAATTTGCACAGTGAAACGGTTTTCAGATCACATTTTAGGGGGACAGATTTCACCGACGCACACTGTGATTAGGATGACTTGTAAGGAGGCTGCGCGGGCAGAAGGGAAATTGAAATATACTGCCAGGTGGAAGTTAAAAAAAAAAGTTATTTTGGTAATTCTGCGGGAAAGAGATTGCGTTTCACAGGTGCATCTCCACCCTGCAATTAGCATTTCGACGCAAGACATGTTGGAGCTAGCAAGCAGGTCTGTCATATTAGCTTCATGCTAGCACGCAAGTAGCTAATATTAGCATTGCTGCGGAAGATAACAGCATAGGTAATGCAAGCTAAGCGACACTCGACAAAATGTCGACTAAAATTCAGAAACAAACAAACAAACAAAAAAAGGTTATAATAAAGATATTTTTTAAGCTAGTCTTAAAATGTTCTTTTGTTCTTTGGCTTTACCCAGCATGATTTTATTGAATGAATCAATTTTACATGCCTTTTTTACTGATCACTGTTGTTTTCTGTGCCCTCCTGAATCTATACAAATATTTTACATTCTTGTTTTATTGTGCTGTTTGTTTTATGGACACCTGTTATTATACTTTTTTTTTGTGTTTTGTTGTTGCGGGTTTTATGTCCTTTGTGGCATACAGGATTTTGTTCTGATTCTTCCCTTTTAAAGTGCTTTACAAATAAAAGTGGTGATGAACAGTCCACTGGTAAAATGGTTTGAGCTGGTGTGCTATGTTAAATCCCAGCTGTAGTATAAACAAGATGCTGTCCAGGGTTTGAATTAATCTTTGTCCCAAATCTTTCTGGTTGATGAAAAGAATATGTATCACGGGGATGATGAGGGGATTTTCCCCACCTTGTGTTTAAGCCAAAGACTTTTCATCTGTCACATTAGACGGAGTTAAGGTTGTGTCACATATTAATCTTTGCCTTTTCACAGGTTGCATAAAAGTATCTTCGTCCTACTCAGTTATTGAAGTAGTTTCTATTCAAAGAAGGAAAGGAAAAATTTTTGACTGAGGATTTGTGTACTGTGTCCCTGCGCTTACTGGCTTGTTCTTATTCACTGCTGATCACAATGAATCTAGTTTATTAAGAAAGTTCAACCATCGCCGTGTCCTCCACATTTCACAGATTGCTATATCACATCCCAATTCTGATCAGCAAGTTTCAGAGGCTCAAGTTAACAATGCTTGCTGCTGATTTCTCTGCCTTTCCAGGGCTGGATGAATGAAGTCCATGATTACGACCCAGAAACCTACCACTCGGCCCTCACTCACTCTGTGTTTACGACGCTGGAGGGCTCTCGTCTCCGTCTGGACTCCCCGCGCACGAACATCAGTCGCCGGGCCACGTACGATGAAAAAATCCCGGAGGCAGCCTTCATCAGGACGCGGTGCTTTCATCTTGCAAACAGCAAAGTAGGATCGCTTGAAAGAAAATATCTGACTTTGCCATCAGCTGATGGAATTTTATAGTGTATATAATCCACATGTTGAATATGCGTTCATATACCCATAAGCAGCGAGGGAATTGCCAAGCAGTATTGTGCTACTTTTGGAGTAATTAATGGAAATCTGTTCTCCAGTGCTGCAAATATTCAAAGATAATCAGTCCGTGATGGAATGTTGGTGTTTTGTGCCAAAAGGTGTTCCTGCTCCCATCTGTGTTGGCCCGAAAGAGAGTCTGGAACCCAAAGTATCCCATCTGCATCCAACTGGCCAAGGGGGCAGAGAGTCAACAGGAGGAGTCTGGGACAGAAACTGCAAATTTGAGACCAAGTTCTTCTGAGCCCCCCAGTGACCCAACCACCACGCTCTACCTCTTTGGGCGCACAGGAAGAGAGAAGGAGGAGTGGTTCCGCCATTTCCTGCTGGCCTCTAAGGAGAGAGAAAAAGAAAAGGAGAGGGGGCCTGGCAGATGTCCATCCGGATCGGGTAGGAGAAACATAAATAATGCATTAGTGAAGAGAGGGCATCCAGATAGGGCATCTATACAAATGCTGTTTAAGTGTGGATTATGGATTATATGCTCCAGTTCTTTGCATGTCAGTGCCAATCCCCTTACAGAGAACATAAAGATCTCATAGTTGTCTGCATCCCTGAGAGCTAGAAGACGTTTAGTAGGACCTCTGTTAGCTTGACTATGGAAGACACATTGTAAGTGGAGGATATGATTTATTTAATAACACAAATATCTCAATTGATTCAGTGCCTGATTTGCAAGTAGTTGGAAAAAATACTCTGATTCCCCCTTTGAAGATATGACGAAGCTACTGATAACCTCCTCTACTGAAAAAAACATACTGCTCAAAAAAATAAAGGGAACACTTAAACAACGTAATTTAACTCCAAGTCAGTCACACTTCTGTGAAATCAAAGTGTCCACTTAGGAAGCAACGCAGACTCATTTTGACTTGTTTTAAGGGCATTACATCAATGGTGGATCAGCCTGTAGTGTGAGTTTCCACTATCATTGTGAGTGTGACTCCAAATCCAGACCTCCGTGGGTTAATACATTTGATTTTCATTGATCATTTTTGTGTAATTTGTGCTGTCAGCACATTCAACTCTGTAAAAAACAAAGTATTTAATAGGAATATTTCATTCATTCAGATCTAGAATGTGTTATTTTGGTGTTCCCTTTATTTTTTTGAGCAGTGTATATGGCTAGTATGGATCAGAAAATAAAGGTTTTTAAAAAAATCTGTTTCTAAATATAGTATAAGTATTAATAATAAATTTTTCTGCAGCCTGAAAGAGAATAAATTACATTCACTTCCTGCTGAAATGACATAGATGAACTAGTCGTCATGCAAATAACCAAGTAGCTCCCTGAAACAGCCTATAAGGTGGTGGCACATGATTTATATTCTTTTTCAGTGGCTTAGAGTGAAGTGAGATGTCCATTTTTCTGGGATCATTTACCAAGTGTATGGCTGCACACAGGTTATAGTATTACAGCGGGCATCCTGAGAGTCTGACACTCCATGGGCTGAAAGGGGGAGCGCATCTCCAAAACACCCTTTCTTTGACGAAGCCTGAAAAATTAAAGATGCACCAATGCTTACACTGCTGTAGGAGGGAGAAAATGGGTGCAGGTTTAACAGGAATTTTTTTTTCCGTTGTTGTTGATTGTGACTGTAAGGCAGTGACTTAAAAATCACAGATAATTAGAGTGGCACAGGATACGTAGACATCCCCCAGGTCCAACAGAACAGAGAGAAAAACCAACTGCTGCAAAACTGTTAAAATCTGTCCCTCTAGTCATATTTGCCCTAAAATCTAAACCCGCTTTTCCTTAATTCTTCTCCCCTACAACTCCCTTTATGAACATTAATTCCATATTTTTGTGCTTGCACTGTGATGGAAGGTGCTCTTTCATAATAATAATAATTGATATCGCTGTTGTTTTGATTAATGATCATAATAATATCAATTATACATCTAAAGTTGCTGGTGTCCAGTTCAGCATTTTTTCTCAAAGTGTGAGCACTGTGTTCCGGATCGTCTAAGACATGGATGTTTTTTTCTGACGTGCACCTTAATCGGCCTGAAATATCGCATTCTAAAATGTTTCGGATTTTGCCACAGGTGAGCCTATGCTGTCGCAGACTGCTCACGGTAATGTCCCGAGCAGCCGCGACTCCAACAGAGTGAGCAGCAGTGACGACGACGCCACGTGCGCGCCTTCGGTCCCTTCTGCAGCCGCCGCTCCCCTAAATCTGAACAGGGGCCCTTCGATGCTCGACTACCCCGGATACATATCTCGGCTCCTCGCAGCAGAGGAGTTGCACATGCAGTTCAGTCCTGGAGCCAGCAGTGCCGACGAAATGAGCCCCAGCACCAAAGGAAACGTAAGTCAGTCTCCCACTGAAGTAAGGCCAACCGGAAAAAGCTACAAGACTTTAGACCTGAGCTGCATGCAAGTGACAAAGAACATAAAGCAAGCTCATGTAAGGGTTAGGGTTAGAGATTTTACAGTCTCTGCGCCAGAAACAATAGTTGAAAAAGGCTGAAATAGCATGTAGACTAAATACTCACAATTCTCCGTGGAGAAACATTTGACATGGTCTGAAAAATAGGCGTCTCTTCCACAGCAGAATCTTCAACAGAACTCCTTCAAACCTGAGACTGAATCTCAAAGATTCGGTTCGGCAGGCAAAGTCAAAGTGAATCGATAGCTGGCGTTTTTCACTGCTTCGAAGTGCTCCAGTCATTATTCTGCAGTTCAATGCCCACGTTAAGAAATGAATGATTAGGATATCTGAAGTTTTCCCATTTCACGCCTCAACTCAGCTCAGTTGCTTTATTCCTTGAATTTTCCTCTCAACTATCAAATAAAATATATTTCTGTGCTAAAGTACAAAATCAAATCTTTCACGTACTCAGCTTTCAGCTTTTTGCCGTCTCATCCATATAAAATGCCACAGTGACTTGTCATCCCCTCGTTAGTAAGAAAAAAAATTCAATATTAAGGTAGGGAAAACTTGCAGATTTGCTGTTCTTGCTCAGGCCCGACCGGTGTGTCTACTCCACAGTGCACGTGTGGTGTGACGGCGTACGCGGAGAGAAGACAGACAGCCTGGGTCAACGCTCTAATCGGTCGAATCTTCTGGGACTTCCTCCGGGAGAAGCACTGGGCCGATGCCGTGTCCCATAAGATCCAGAAGAAGCTCAGCAAAATCAGAGTGCGGACACTTCTAATGCAAGATGTGATTCACAGTGAATGGGCTGCGCCTCCTTACCAACCGATGTTGTGTTCACAGCTGCCTTATTTTATGAATGAGCTGACGGTGACTGAGTTGGATATGGGCTGCTCCATGCCTTGTATCACATCTACCTCCAGACCGGAGGTTAACCATAGAGGTGAGCACAAGCTGTGGGATACATGAATAAAATATGTATACAGATCCTGACATACACACACACACACCTACAAACACACACACACAACAGTGTAGATGAGTGAGAAAATGACCTGTCACTCATGTGATTACAGCGATGCGGAGGATCGGATCAGACATTGTTATCCTGTTGTAATCTCACAGAGCCGGGGAACCTTCAACTTTAACAGCATGTTGGCTTATGTGTGAGTTTTAAAATCAGGCAATCTGGCAGTTGGCACTCCTAATGATAAGGGGAATTTAAGGTTGTGTGTGTGTGTTTGTGACCTCATTGCGCGTTCTGTTACACAACTATATGCAATTTAAACATCTCATCTCCAGCTCAACTTTTTTTTTTTTTTTTTTTCCTGGTCAGACCAGATGTGTCAGACCAAAAGTGAGATTTACTATCCCTTAAATTTCGAGCCAAGATAATCAGCGTGAAAGCTGTTTAGTCTGCCCGCTGAGCGGTGTTGAGTCCAGATTAGGCCGGGGGTGTTAGCCCGGTCTTCATTTCGGTAGTCCGCCGCTGACCTCGCCGTGTCTTCTCCCGCAGGCCTGTGGATGGAACTGCAGCTGGCCTACACCGGCACCCTGCAGATGACCTTAGAAACCAAATTCAACCTGTCCAAATTGGGGAAAGATGGCGGCCAGGACACAGACTGGATAAATGACATCAGCAACACGCGGTGAGTTTTAATTGACGTGATTTGCCAGCTTGCAGGATTGCTCTTAGTCTTCTCCAATGCTGTCCTAAAAAGTAGCCACCTTGCATCTGATGCAACGGGTGCTCACAATAACATTATCTTTTTTACTATTATACAAGAAAAAGAAAAAAGACGTTTGCACACAAACACGCACCTACGCATTCCATTGTTTCGCTTGATCCCTCTGGCAGTGATTCACAGAGGGGAGCTGAGCATTATGATAAGTGCAGAGCGGCCCGTCTGTGACACGCACACGCACACACACTCACACACACACACACACACGTACACCCACACCGGCATGGATTCAAGTCTGGGCAGAGCATCTCTTGATTTGAATATCCGTGCACCGCTCTAAAAAATGAGATGGAAAAATAAATAAATGATGGATTGCTGATTCACCTGAAAAACAAGGCTAACCACCTGGTAATATGATAATAGATCTATATGAAGCATGAATCTATGATCTATATGAAGCGTGTGTTTGCTGCTTACAGTCAGCAGAAAGAGGAGACCGCAGAAAGAGAAGTGTGTGTCAGATGTCCATCTGTTTCCTGTTGGCAGCTGTTTTGTAATCCACAATTACACGTTTTAATAAACGTGTTTGATCTGGTTTTGAGCACCCACGTGACCCAGAGTGCACGATGAGTGTCATAAATAATGAATGAATGAATTATCGGGCCGTGCAGGCTTGCAGACTTGCTAAATCACAACCCGAGTTCCCGCAGGAATCAATAAGGCTCCCGATCCGAGTCGCTCAGAGTCCGTTCTCGCTCTTGATTTCCCCGTCCTCCCAGGTGCAGGCCCGTCCTCAGCGTGCTGGCCGACAGCGATGAGGAGTCGTCCAGCGCCGGTTCGTCCGATGAGGAAGAGCTGCTGCTCTCCGAGCCTCAGGGGCCAGTCGGGGAAAAGGGATCCACGTCAGCCACAGAGGGGTAACAGCTTATGTTATGACGCTGAAAAAAACATTTCTCTGAATACATATAAATAAAATGGATCGGATGTGGGAAAGGTGTGAGCTCCTCTAAGTTACACCCTAGGTGTGACTCTTTTCTACCTTCTTTCTTGTTAATTCATTTTTTTTCCCCAAACTGTGCTTGGAGCTGTGTTGATATTTCCGTCGTGGTTTACATACTTGGAGACGCTCGTCCCTACTCTTAAACTGTCTGTCACATCCAAAGGCAAAATCTCCCCGCGAACGCAGCCACACGCTAATGCCCGCCTCCCCTCTAATCTTCTCTTGCAGGACAGGAGGCGGAAAGACTGGGAAGAAGATTTTGAGATTTGTGGACAGAATCACCAAATCCAAGTATTTCCAGAAGGCCACGGAGAACGAGTTCATCAGGAAGAAGTTCGAAGAAATGTCAAACACTCCTCTCCTTCTCAGTGTGGAAGTTCAAGAGCTGTCGGGCTCTCTGGTTGTTAACATTCCACCGCCCCCTACGGACAGGATATGGTAACAACCAGCATCGTCACATAAACCCGTTTTAAGCTTGGAATCTCTGTCAAGAGTCTTAATGTTTGGAGCAGATGCAAATTTGCAACACCCTCTCCTAAATATGCTTATAGGACAAATATTGCATTTAATAAAGACACATGTAAGGTGATAAACTAATGCAAAATTATATTATTATACTAACTTAATATTAATACATCAAAATTAGAACTGACAGCTAGTATGTCGATCATTTAACCCTCTGTTCATCTTGACTTTCATTTCTTAAGATAACCTCGTGGGTTGAGCGGTTCCTCGGTAGATAACCGCCTTCCGACACGTTTCCACATTTGGTTGGCGTAGAAATCTAGATATAATTTATGTCTATAATCTATATCTATAATCTAGATATGAGATATAAACTACACCACACCAAGAATGCCTTTGCAACACCAAAAATCAGTTCATCAACTGCTGCGTGCGTGCGTGCGTGCGTGCGTGCGTGCGTGCGTGCGTGCGTGCGTGCGTGCGTGCGTGCGTGTAGGCAGGCAGCAGCATGCTTGTTCTTGGATTTTTCTCACCTTCTCTGTGCCAATAGAGAGCTGGGGGAGTTAATCTTACAGTGAATATAACCAAAACAATTTTGATTGACATCCAGCGCACACACACACACACACTCTGCTTGTTGTGTAGTTTGGTAGTAGTGTTGACCCAAAGCCTATAATCATGCTGTAATCCACAGGTACAGTTTCTGCGTGCCGCCCAAGCTGGACCTTCATGTTCGCCCCAAACTGGGCGAGAGGGAGGTGACTCTGTGTCATGTCACTGAATGGATTGAAAAAAAACTGCAGGATGAGTTCCAGGTATTGGAGTCATAAACTCTTTCCGCAACATGCCAGCCCTCATCTTTCCATTAGTAATGTTACATGTTTGGTTACATCTCCAGAAAGTGTTTGTTCTTCCAAACATGGATGACATCTACATTCCCCTGATGAGCTCCGCGGTGGACGCCGCTCAAGCATCCAAGCCTCTCTCCCGAAGCTCCTCCACGGAGTCCATAGAGAAGATCCCGGGAGAGGTTTTCAGGACAGGGTCTGACTAGTGCCTCTCGATCACGTCACCCAGCACGTTCCCGGTTTACGTCTCTGCTGCAGCCGTAGAACGCTGTCTGTTACAGAGGGAGAAAACCCTGATCTGCAGCGGGGACTCGTGAAAGAGGACGACGCCTACGTGGCCTTCAGCTGCTCTCAGGCAGAACCTGAGGTTCTTGTCAGAGCCAGGACTCTGCGCTGTAGGTGTTCATGATAGCAACTGTTTCTTTTGTTACCGTCTGAAAGCAGTCACTCAACGAGTGACAAGACATCTGGTATAATGGAACAGCGTTTCCCCGTGTGGTTGGATGACACATGGATGCAAGAACACCCAGATGATTTCCAGAAATCATGTCAATTTTAAAAACCACAATCATTTCTCTTCAGCATTATTTGCCAAAAATAAGCAAGTTTTTTTTATTTTTTTTAATTAATATTATGATTTGGCATGAATTTGATATCAATCTGTTTAAAATCAATGTCCATTTCAATTGAATATTAATATTGCCCCGATGTGGCAATACAGTCTGTATGGTTGCGTGTCTCTGTGACATGCAAAAGGAGCAGTCAATGGTTTCATGTCGGACTAGATCATGAATGAATTTTCATAGGTCCACTACATGCTGGCAAGAATTTGCAAAATCAAACTTTTTTTTTTAAATTCCATGTTTATCATTTGCAAGATCATTTATTGGGGAATAATGATAGTACCGTTATTCATGTGTGCACATAACTTTTGTATTTTTTGACACATCCCGGGTACAGCGGGAAGAGCATGGGTCTCAGACATTATGCCGGTGGGTATTTGTTAAACACTAAACAAATACTTTTAAGTGATACCTTTTTGCAAATGTTTACATGCGAAAGATCCCTACAAGATTTAACCTATTTATTTGCTGCTTGAACGTTTACAGCTCGTTGTGAATTTTGATATGATGCAGATTGTCAAATTGAGAAAAAGAAATGGGAAATGGAAATAAAAAGAAAAACCAACAAAAGATATGTTTTATTTTCCAGAATTTCCAAAGTGGTTTTTAAAGGTTGTGATGCAGTCGCTCACAGAAAGGACACCCTCTTGTCTCATCATAAACGTTGTCATTCAACCAAGCACAAAAATGAAACGACTGATATCAGCTTTTCCAAGTAAGACAAAGACACAATGTATTTCCTTCACCTGACCTTTACCGCCCTGTCATCTCTTCAGCCCAACGTTTACACATATCCTCATACAGGCAGAACATTTTCAGGCCAGCAGGGCCACTTGTCTTCATGCGGGCAGCCTAACTTTCGTCTGCGGTGTTATATTTCCTGACAAGCCTTGTTACCGTAAGAGGGATGGAATAGAGGACGTGTTGTTAGACGCTCTGACGCAGTGTAGTCTATATCGCTTTTTACCATCTGGGTGGAGGATGTGCCGCATTTCACGCTACACTGTCTGCCTATTGTAGGCTCTTTTCCCTTTATCACAGCGGCATTCTACATGTATTTTAAAGTACTCCATATCTTACAGGAAGTTGGACACCATTGTCTGGAAATTGAGTCCGGCGCCATTACGCTCAATGGAAATTCTGAGAGCATAACTTCGGGCGTTCAGAGGGTAAGGGGGGGCTGGAGGTTGACATTATTCATTCATTCATTTTCTATTTTGCTCATCTTGCAATCTGGGCTGCAGGGAGACCGGCGCCTGTCCCAGCTGTCACTGGGTGAGAGGCGGGTTTAACCCTGAGACGGTCGCCAGTCCATCACAGGGCAACATATAGACATACAACTATTCACGATTCTTTTAGGGTCTGTAATGAACCTTTTGCATGTTTTGGGACTGAGGGAGGAAACCCATGCGGACACGGGGAGCCCTCCTCCCTTTGGAATCCAACCAGGGACCTTCTTGCTTTGAGGCGGAAGGCGCCACCGTGTCGCCTAAAAACATCAGTGATCACAGTGTGCAGTGTTTTCCAGATTTGCATATCTAGATTTTCTTCAACGGCTGCTGAGAATTAGCAGCGCGAGGAACAAAAACATGACTGAATGCTGTGCAATGACACTACCTTTTGAGGGGAAAGGCAGCGCCCTCAGTTTTCCGTAGATGAACGTTCCAACCTTCATATAGAGGATGTGAGCTTAGATTACATAAGGATGCTCTCCATGTCAGAGTCTGCTGTTTTATAGCCTTATAGATATAAACTTAGCAGTATGGTTTCGTATACAAACAACGCAAACAAAGGGCTCACAGTGTCATCATGGGGCAACTGTGGCTGCGGCTGTCACCAAATATCCTCAACCATATTATCTCGGGATGAACCCTCAGTATTAATTTTTAGTCATTAAGTAAGTCATTCAGTCATTATTAATTTCATCCATCAAGCAACATCAATGAATTGCTTCTGTTGGTCATTATAAAAAGAGTTTCTGCATTATTTTTCTATTAGTCATTATTTTAGATTATTAAAACACTGTAGAAATAAAGGGTGGCAGCATAGATGTAACAGAAACTGGCTGTTGCTGGGAGTGTAACAATCCCATCGCGGGGCTTATTTGCAGTACGTGTTCATTTAAGGGAACAAGGAAGAAGGATCATATTCAAGTCTTTCTTCTTCCTTTTCTAAATATGAACTAGACCTGAGATATTTCCCTTTCACCACAAAGACGTCTGAGGTTACCGGGTGAAGGACTTTTGCAATTCATAAGTAGTCTTTCTCAACCCAGCGCTCCAGTGATTCCTGCCCGGCAAACAGTGACTCACACAGATTTTGTGACAGTACCGAGCAATTAAAGAAAATACCCGCCATAGATATGGCTTTTCATTCCTTTTTTAATTTTAGTTTTGATCGCGTAACACACACCTTACGAAGTAAAGCCAAATCCCGAATCAAGACGGGCAAGTCTAGTGTAAATGTATCAAATTTTATCAAACGTTTTTAACATTTTGTGGAGAAGATGGGTCGATAGAGCGGCACTGTTACACGGCGGTAAGCGCTTCCATGCCACAGCAAAAAGGTCTCTTTTGCTTTTGCTGTCCTCCCACGATCCAAAAAACATGCACGAGGTTCGTCAGAGACCCACAACTGACATGTTAAAGCGTGAATGGTCTTACTTCTCTAGATGATGTGTGAGTGAGGGAGTGAATGTTTGGCTCCAGGTGACCCTGAATGCAGTTAATAAATGAATACTAAGTCTTGCAATTCACAACCCACAACCTCCGCTTTGTTTGTCCCTTGTGAAAATCAGAAGGAAATGAAGCCTCAGCTAAAAATTAACTTTCATCCAATACCAGCGTTTTGTATTTTTCGAAGAATTGAACCAGTTTCTTAGGGAGGACACGTTATATGTTTTGCAGAGAAATGGTTTACATGTGCACTGAGCAAGGAGAGGGAAGATCTGGGTAGATTGATGCTGAGGTTGGACTAGAGGGAAAGACGATGGGAAGTTGGTTGGTTAGAGAGAAGAGGATGCAAAGGAGAGGGTTAGATGGAGGTAGGTGATTGGCTGAAGGGAGCAACTCAGAGGAAAAGAATAAACGTTAATGTCAGTGATTGTAAAACACCATGCAACATTACTCCATCAGATCATAACTATCTAACTTACTGAAATATTTGTGAAACCTTTGGTATATTCGTCCGTCACACGTGAGACCAGGTTCAGGGCCCGCAGCCTAATATTTTACTAGGAGTCAGTCGAAGGTAAATAGCGGTTTAATTGTGTTTGACCAGAAACAAATGCAAAATTCTTCATCCCGTATGTCATTGCGTCTGTTTGCACATTTTTACCAGAGGGTCCCACTCAAATATGGGAAAAATATAACACGTCGTGGTGACGGTATGGTTTATCTCTCGCATTGAAAATACCAGTCGGCAAAGAGTCGGTCACCAGTACCTAAAATCTGATTTGATGAGTTTTATTCTTCTTTTATATCTGCCGTTTGAAATTAATAAGCCAGTTTAAGGCAAAAAAAAAACCCACTTCTTACTCGATACTTCGAGGGGCCACTGGTGCCGGGGGTCGTGTCGCCTGGTGGTGCAGTAAAACTGCCACCGCCATTTACATAAACTGATAAATCTGCAATTAGTCAAGACAGGAAACAGCATTCAGAGCATCAATCAACTCCATCTGCAAGTCGGAACAAAGAAATCTCCCTCCAGAACAAACGAATGGTTGTTATGCGGTTTATCTCCGCCCAAATCTGCGGTCCCGACTACAAAAAACCCTTGATTTTGTTACGTTCTAATAACCGATGATATATCGCATTATTATAAGTAGTGTTATTAGTACTGTTGACCCCGTGCGTGTAAATTCCTTCAGAGTAAAGGTGTGTAAACACCCACTGTTTATCCCTTTGCCCGTCAAAATGAAATCATCCAATCACAAAAGACCCGCAACATACAAATAATGCAATAGAACAAATATTTGATGGAATTGCAAAACCCACTTGTTTAAAGGGTTTCTTGGGTTTGCTGCGGTTTTTAAACACAGCTGCCTCCGTGACCTCCCTTCTTTGAGTAAGATAAGTGGGTACAACCCTCAATTACACTTCAGTAATTATTAAACGGTTTTGATAAATGTTCTCGGGGGAGGGGGGTCACAGCATTCGAGTAAATGATTAACTCACGGAGCTCCTGTGGTCAAATGTTGCGACGCACTCGTGCTTTTTGTTCAAAAAGAAAACAATCTTTTTCAAATAAGCCCCGAAACATGAATTCCTGGGAAAAAAAAATTCTCTCTCTCTCAATAGAAGCATGAGAAGGAGGGAAGTTTGACTTAACTGCTGATGTTACTACCCGCTGAACTAACAACTCTTAGATTTTACTTCATAAACTTATATTGTCTGTGTCCTGATATACAGTTCGGCCCAGAAATATTTGGACTCTGACACATTCTTCATGATTTGGGCTCCCCATGCCACCACATCGGATTTGAAATGAAACAATGACATTGAAGTGCAGACTTTAGGTTCAATTCAAGGGGTTGAACAAAAATATATGATTATACATGTGGGAATTGTAGCTATTTTATACAAACGCTTCTCATTTCAGGACCTCAAAAGTAATTGGACAAATAAACATAACCATAAGTAAAATGTTACTTTTCAAAATGTTGTTCAGAATCTTTTGCAGGCAATGACTGCCTGAAGTGTGAAATCCATGAGGAACCAAACACTGTTTTTTTTTTTTGCAGTATGTTTTGGATCATTGTCCATCTGTGCTGTGAAGCGCCGTCCAATCAACTTTGCTGCATTTGGCTGAATCTGAGCAGAAAGTGTATCCCTATCCACTTCAACTCATCCGACTGCTTCTGTCTTTTGTCACATCATCAATAAACACAAGTAAACCAGCGGCATTAAAAGCCATGCATGCTCTGCCATCACACTGCCTCCACCATGTTTTACAGAAGATGTGGTGTGCTTTGGATCACGAGCTGTTCCAATTCTTCTCCAAACTTTCTTTTTCCCATCAAGAATGCTGTTCCAGAACTGGGCTGGCTTCTTCAGATGTTTTTTGGCAAAGTCAATGCTAGCCTTTCTATTTTTGAGGCTGATTAATGGTTTGCACCTTGTGGTGAATCCTTTGTATTTACTCTCATCTTTATCTTTTTCTTCACCATGGAAAGGATTCTGCGATCATCTATCTCTGATAGATTTCTTCTTTTTTTTCTTCAACTCCAGACCTTTTAATTGCTTATTTGGTGGCAGCTTACCCAGGGAAGAGCCCATGCAGCATTAGTTTTTATTGCGGCCTTCTGAGTCAATTGTAAAATTACTTTTGGTCCCTTGAAAAAGAGGCAGCTATGTATTACGAGCTTTAATTCCTGAAACCTCGCTCCAATTTGGATGTGAATACTCTCAAACGACAGCCGAGAGTCTGCATTTTAAGCCCATGTTGATTATATAATTGTATCTCGAATAAGTTTTCGCAAACAGCTAAAATAACTAAACTTGTGTCACTTTCCAAATATTTCTGGGCCTAACTGTTACTGCTGGACATCATGTCCATATTGACCCGGCTAAATAACACTATATTTCAAATATGATGCTTTAAAAGCCTTGCATAATAGTCATACAATAGGTCTTTTGACTGGGAGGGTTTTTTTTTTTAACATTGCCCCAGCCGTCACGCACACAACATTGTTTCCTTGTATGTCAATCCAACAAATACTGTCTCCATGATGGTAAGTGCCCCTCCTATCATAAACAGTGTTGCTAAAATCCCTGCCAAAAAAAGCAACACATGCCCTGTCATAAAACGTAAATCAGTCACAGAGCGATCACATTTGACTTTTTGAATTTGAATTGAATTGTAAGCATCTTTCATAACGTAGCCACTTCAATACACGGACTATGATGCCAATGTTTGGGTTATGGTGAAATCCCTCAGGAAATTTTGCGGTTCGATTTATTTACATTGTGAGATAAGTATTCAAACAAGAACACATTTTTAACATTCGGGCGCTCAATGGGTCCTTATCGCCGATGGAGCCCTCCGGAAAACCCCGGTCTCCAGATTGTATATCTGTGTCAAGTACATTTCTGCTAGCGATGTGCTGCCTCTGTAACACCCATCCACATGTTACGTGTGACGGTGCGTCCCGGATAGTTTCCCTTGTTGCACAAGAACAAATAACACAACTGCATTTTTTGGCTGTTTTTCAGCCCACTTGTCTTTCAGATGATTCTTTCCACGTGGAGCAGGTCCGAGCCACACTCTCTAAGACGACCTACAAACCCCAATATTGCCCCCCCATGACCCCATGTCTTGGGTTGTTCTATCTTTTAGCCATCAGATGGCGTGAAAATGATTTTATACTGAATCCTGCCACAATATTCTGATTACTTTATCGCAACCTTTTGCTGATATTCAGTTTTTGTGCATGTTATAATGCTTTGAGGTTGCTTGATTTTGAATAGAATAGGATAGAATGCGCCGTTAACTGTCCCCACAATTGGGAAATCGCAATTCTACCGCCTCCCAGTCTAACATGTCCAACTACCACTGACAGTAAATCACATAAGCTGTTGTACGTAAGCTGTTATCTCAACTCACAGAAATATTACCTTGAGACTAAAAATAAATCAGTAAAAACCTATAACCTCCCAGAACCAGGAAGCAAGAACTTATTTATCATCAGTAACTTGCTTTCAATCTGCAAGATATGAAAACTAGCAAATAATTCTTCTTAAATGAAACCTTTCTGCAAATGCAGGTACCATCTTCCATCTTCATATTTCATTATGACTAAAAGGATTAAAATTATTTGTAAAAAAAATGAAGATGAGATCGGTGTACAACTGTTTAATTATTGCTGATATAAATCATTTGGAAGCGATCTCTTTCATGATAGAACATTGAATTCACATTTATTTAGTGACAATACAAAATGTGAAGCAGCGTCCCAGCAATAAAGTCACGGAGGCCCAGATAGTTTTTTGTACTTTATTATGTGCAAGGAGCAACAACATACAAATTCAAAATACTACAGGGTTGCGATCCATTTATCTCAAACTCATATCGGTGGCACATTCGGGACATTCCAGTATTTTCCTGTCATAGCAAACGTGTCATTTACATTTTTCCTCCAACTAATGCTTCACTGAAGCTACGTTATACCTCGGATGCGTCAACTATTCTAAACGTAGGTTGCATTCCACACATACTTCTTTCCATTTACTCTGCATTTCTCAGATGATCATAAAAATTCTTGCTCTTCTCTCGGCTTCTTTTCCTAAATTCTGGGCAAAGGTTTTGTTTTTTTATTTTTACGTCACACGCAGGTCCTGACCTATTCCCTCCTCCTTCATTTATCTGGACTTTGGGGCCGACGCTCGAGTGGCTGGATCAGTTATACCCGACAAAAGTTAATAAGTAAACATATACATAGATGACTGTCCCGCATGGTGGAGACGAAAGATTGATTCAGATGTTGAGAACAGCAATCGGATATTTGGGAGTGATAGTGCATGAGTAAAAGCTGTATGGGATTAAAGAGGTTACTGTTTTAAGAAATCGAAGGCTTTCGTGACAGAGCATCAGTGAGAATCTTTCTCAGTCAAGTATTTAGGAAAGGAGAGCGTTGGTTCTCTAGCGGCCGTAGATGGACTCCGTCTGCACGTGGAGGCGGGTTTTGGTGGCCAGGGCGGCCTTGCGGGTCATGGTGGTGCAACGCGTGAGGATTTCCTCCGTCTTGGGTCGGGGCGGAACCCTGGGAGCGGCGGAACCGGTCTCGCTGATTTGAAAAGAACCGGAGGCGGAGGCGCTGGGAAGGGGGCTGCTTTGCCCGCTGCTGCCTGGAGAGGGTGCGGACCGGCCGGGGGACGTCTTCCCCTGGATCTCATCTTTGAGGCTGAAGGAGGACTCGCTGTCTGAGGAGAAGCTGTTGGAGCTGGAACCGGTGCTGGCTCTGCTCATGCTGCGGCCGCGGGCGTCCACATCAGCGGACGCGCTGTGAGCAGGCAGGGCGCTCCGGGTCCAGGTCTCAGAGAGGACATCCAGGGACCTGGATTTCTGAAGGGTCCCGGGTGCGCGGCTCTCCGCCCGGAGCTCGGAGCGGCGTTCGGGGATGATGGCGGCAGCGGAAAGCTGAGACTCCCGCCGGGTGGCCAGATTCAGGGTGGAGCTGTGCAGCTGTTTCTGCAGGCTGTAAAGACCCGCTCGAGGGTTGTTGTACAGCTGCAGGTACATGGAGGGGATGTAACCTGCTTTGCCGTTGAATCTGAAGACAAGATGACATTTCAACCGTTTATATCAACCTAATAAGCGTACCGCTCAAAACACTCAAAAACCTTGGATCGGCCTGTCGTTTGTGTTTCCACTCCAATTTTGAGTGTGACTGCAAATCCAGACCTCTATGGGTTAATACATTTAATTTCCATTGATTATTTTTGTGTGATTTTGTTGTCAGCATATTCAACTTCGAAAAGAACGAAGTATTTCAAAAGAATATTTCATTCATTCAGATCTAGGATGTGTTATTTTAGTGTTCCCTTTATTTTTTTGAGCACTGTATATTTTAACATATATTGGCATGCATTTAAAAGCTCTCGTTGACGGTTTTAACTTTTCAGTCCTCAATTAGCAGGTAGTTCAAACATGCATTTAAATAGTATTTATTTTGAAAATGATTGCGAAAGGTGAATTGGCTCATAAATGAATACATTAAACGTCGTAATGATGATATTTATCAGGCTGTTGTGACTGTTCTCAAAATAAGGGCGTTACCTGATGACCCACCAGCCGTCGTCAGACTTCCTGAGCACCTCCACCACGGAGCCGATGGGGACGGACACCTCGTCGGTCTTGGTGGTGGAGTAAGTCCTCACGGCGCAGTACAAGGCACCTGAGGGCCACGACAAAGAGAGCGGGCTCTCAGGGCACAGTCGCCACGTGACTATCAATCATAATTCATCCACAGGTAAATCATCTCACCTCCTGCCACCTCCTCCTCCTCCTGCTCCTCCGCTTCCCACAGCTCCAAGTAGGGAGCCGGAAACCAGGCAAGATGCTTCTCCTCGTTTTCCACCAGCCACCAGCCTGGAAGGAACGACCAGAAACAGCGTGAAGTTGACGCCCCTGTTGTTTGACTAAGTGACATCTTCTCCTCTGCAGGCCGCGGCGGACCACCCACCTGCGGGATCCTTGATCAGGACGTCCAGCTTCTCATCCAGGGCCACTTTAAACGGACGGTTCTTGGTGTCCTTGGTCTCGTAGGCAGCTACGCAGCGGTACGACTGAGTGATGAACGGGTGAGTGACGTTGCCCGCTCCGCCTCCTCCGGCCGGCCCGTCCTGCACCTCCTCAGACGGGAGGATCACGACGCTGCGAGACAGAAATGTTTGGCATGCCGTACACCGCTTCGGAATTCCCTCGCGTTCACCGGGCCCTACCTGTTCTTAGTGAAATCCGGCTGCAGGTCGTGGTCTTTCGGCGTGAAGAACTGCGTGACCTCTGAACTCTGGGTCACGTTGTGGTCGCACTGGAAGAGCTTGTCGCAGTAGGTCTCCAGGAACTTCATGCGGCGGAACAGCCGATTGGATCCCCTCTGCTGGATGCTGCTCCTCCGCGCCTTGCCTGGAGACGCGAATGTACCGCAGGTTAACGGAGCATCACTTGTGTTGTATTCGCAAGTTATTTAACGTCGCAGAAAATAATCAGATGGAGAACTTCAAGAAGTCTCACCGTTAAATTTGGGGATCATCCTGTCGCTTCTCCGAAACGGGTTGAGATGAGGGAACCTCTTCTTCAGCTGCCTCTGCGGGATGGATAAGATGAACAGATTTTTATTTAAACACGCATCTTGTAATAATCTTAAGGAATAATCCTTGACGGTGGAACCTACGTGAAATTTCTTGAAGTTGTCAAAAGACCGATAGATGATCGCTTCAGTCTGGTCGGACCAGGAGGCGGAGATCATGAACATCTGCGGGACGGGAAGGTGGAGAAATGAAACGCACATTAGCGGATGGGAGCGCTTTGACACCGCGCACCTTCTGCTCAGGGGTGCACTCACTTTCAGCTTCGGCGCGTCCCGCCGGACGGCGCCGATGACACGGGCACATATGACGACGCGCTGCTCCTGCTGCCGGACCATGGTTGCGCTCTGAGTCGGGCGGGTACTTGGACACCGGATGCTCTCTGGCGGTGAACTCCCGCTGTGTCGCTCCTCGACCGGCTTAAATAGAGGGCGTTCGGGAGGCTGGAGGGGCGGAGCCGCGGGAAAGCACCTGCCGACGAGGTGCGAACATGTGGCGGAGATGATAAATGCGCACAGGTGAGTTACAGTCATGCATCACAATGGGCCATTCTCCTCGCATTTGATTGCAGAATAATTCTAACACACACACACACACACACACACACACACACACACACACACACACACACACACACACACACCTGTGCGATAGATGTAAACAGAGTGCAGGCAAAATAAACACCTCTTCCTGCTGTGCGTGTCCATTATTAACCAAAACCTGGCAAGAAAATAACATCCATTCTATTTAAAGTAACATTCTGTCCTGTAAAGTCCCCAGTTTGCCCTTTTGCCCCTTTTGTCCTTCTGATATGAGAGGCTCTCAACCAAATCACAACTAGACTCCATAAGGATATTGTTTGACTGCATATTGGACAAAAAAAGCCCCAAAAACCCAAATTAAATCCAATTTACCCAACATGTAAATCAACAAAATGCAAAAAAATGAAAATAAACATGAGACCGCCATCCGCTCACAAAATGGAAAAAAAAAAAATCACATCTATTAGATGATATATATTTATCGGGTGCAATAACAAGTTTGCGCGAAAGATTTTATTTCTTTATAATGGTCTTTTCTAAAGTGACAGGGAATTTTGACAAGCCCAACCCGTGCCGGAGAAATGCGATACTATTGTGCTTGTATCAGATTTGTGATTTTACACGCCAAAGTCACCGGCTCAATAGATCAAAAAATATAAATACAGTTGTTGTTGAAATCCTCGTTGTGGCAGCAGGACTTGAATTTCTTCACTCAAATGACTTTTGGGGAGATTCCGACCGTAACTGCCGGATTATTGGGCGGGTCTAGGTTATGGTGGTTTGTTGTGTAAATGTAAGAGTTGATCGGAAGAAACTCAATCTCAGTGGGTTGTCGTGCTAATGTGGGTGTCGTTAGCTGGTAATCCCTAAAAGAGCAACTTTTGGGGATTATTGGGACTTACCGGTCCAAACCCGTCCAGGTATCGATCCCAGTACGGCGTTATACATTTGTGAAAAGTTGTGTCTGAGGCCCCGCCTCCTCTGTTCGGAGATGGTTTTTCTGTTTTGACACTCTTTGAGTGCCTGATCTGTCTTCTCCGGCCAGAATACCGGAGAATTGCCGTCTTGAAAAGAATGGCCCTCGTCCTTCAGGTGGAGATGGACCGCGAAGTCCTGTCTTGAAGTGGTGGCTCTCCTGTGTTGGCCCATTCCTTCGTGCAGAAGTTTGTTTGGTCTCTCCAATGTAGACGTCATTACGATCCCTAGTGCGAGTGACAGCAAACACCGCATTCTCCATTTATGCTGGGGCGTTTTGTCCTTGCGATGCATCCGTTTTTGTCTCGGAGTGTTGTGGGGTTTGAAATCAAGAATCAAGATTTTTTTAATTGTCATTGTTCAAACAGTGACATTTTGCATGTACAATAGACAGACAAGTTATTTCCACAGTTTGTAGTTATACACATGATGCGGATGGTTTGCAGTTTCTCCGGAACACCAGCAACATGTTGAGATACAGGTTCAATATATCTGAAAATAGACTTCCCATCAATGGCGTACTTGTTTGTTTTAGTCTCAAGCAGTTGCCATAGTGATAATGCCAATGTGGTGATACAGCGTAAACCTGCTGTTATTCGACCCTCATCAAAAAATAGGCCCCTTTATTTTCCTTTTTAAGGACGTTTTAGGAGTTGAACACACCTATTTTGAGGTTTGGAAGCTGGAACTGTCGGGTCTTTAATATTAGCAAATAACAATATAAAGATAATCATCCACGCTCGTGGAGGCGCCGGAGTCTGTCCCAGCTGTCAACGGACGAGAGACGGGCCTCATATTTAGAATATTTCGAAATATTTGATCATCAAAATATTTATGCAGTAATACAGAGGAGGCATACAAGTCACAGCGCCTGATGACTCCCTACATCGAGCCTGAGTCAGAGCTGCCCCGAAATTACTTCGCCGCAAAAGAAAAGTCATAAATTTGTGGAAGAGGTCCAGGTAAATCCCGGCCTCTACGTGCATCGTAGCTTAGATTATTACCCTCGGCAATGAATCATCTCACACAGTGCTCGTGCAGGCAAGGTTGTTTTGTTGTTTAGATATTTTCAGCTCCTCTCTTTCCTGGTCGCCTCATTGCAAAATTGCCATTGTAAATTATTAAGACATACGTATGTTTGCAGCCACTCCACACCTTTCATCCGGTACCAATATCCCTTATCAGTAATCCAGTGAGAGAGGTCTGAGCGTCTCTGCAGAGACTGACAAAACAGGTAAAAGCATGTGTGTGTGTGTGTAAGTGTGTGCGTGTGTGTGTGTGTGTGTGTGTGTGTGTGTGTGTGTGTCTAAGGGGGACGGAGGTAACAGGTGTTTCTTCAAAGTGTAGAGGGGGTTATACCGACGACTCACCAGATGGGTATGGGTGTGGAGTCCATGTCTGAAGTGATGCCAGGAGTTATCCCACCCCACCCCACCATGCAGTGCACACACACACACACACACACACACACACACTGTGTGTGATAGTGTAAAAGGTCAGGACTGTCCAGCGTGTGTGCAGCCTCAGAAAACATCAACACCTGAGGTTGCGCTCACGTGAGGTTCCATGTGCACGGGAGTGCTAACTTCTCATCCATGCACGCACACACACTTACTTGCACACAGTGGACTTTTTCTGGTAGAAACAATGGATTTCTGACATGCCTGCTACGGGAATAAGCCAAATATGATTTTGCACGAGTGAGAGATCGCAATGTGCCACGGCTTCACCGACGCGGACGAAAAAGCCGCAGGTCCAAAGCAGACGCCGCCACGCCTTCGGTTGCAGTGAGTTGGACCAGAAGTAAATAAAGATTATCTCAAAGCCATCCATGCACGTGGTCATAGTATTGATATCACATGACCGTTCTGTTGTCATGTAAAGGGATTGATCCTTGGTTTAATCAGGATCTTTGTTAATCTTTTACATGAGCCAATCGTGAAATACCAGCTAATGTTTATGGGATGGTAAATGAAAATGGTCTGATAACAGATTTGAGTAAAAGGGCGGGATGTTGGCAGACTGTGAGGTTTATGCCTATTGTTATTATGGACAGCAGAAAACGTTCATCCACCCCTTATCAACCGCTTATCCTGCAGGTGAACCCCGAGAAATGGGGATCAGATAAACGTTTCGCCCAACAAAATCCATAAATTAACCGCATCATCATTTAAACCGCAGTGTTCAAAGTCTATGAAAAATGTAGCGGCTTATAGTCCGGAAATTACGGTATTTTAGATTCATAGATTTTTTTTTTAATATAATTTCATTTATTAATTCACTCATAATCTACTCCGCTTATCCTGCACTATGCTGGCTGTCATTGGGTGGGAGGCCACGGAGCGGGCGCTAGTCGATCACTTGGATAAAAGAAACATTGTTCACAAGGGGTTCCCAAAGTTTGCAGCCCGCGACCCCCAAAATAACGGTGACAGAGACTGGCGACCCCCTCCATCTCCTAATAATACATATCAAGAAACACGGGCATAATAACAGCACAAAAGAATAGAACAGGCAGACGTCCGTGATGTGATTCTACAAGTTAGCAGAACAGTTAGCCAAAGTTAACTGGCACGCCGTAAACAGCTGTTTTTAAGGCGTGGTCACTTGACAGTGCATCCGGTGCACCATGCATGTTGGGTAGCTTATGACTTCAGTAAACAGTGATCTTATCCACACACATTTTTATGGGGTTGTTCAATCCGCCAGGCTTAAAGCCAAGTGTTTTGATTTGAGCTGTTCAGATCTACCATCTATGGTTCCGACTAAATACAATACACAAATGTTGTTAATCAGTCTTAATCACTTCAGGAGGAGTCTGACAATGGTCTCATAACTTTTTTTTTTTTCACACATAAAACGTGCGGCTTTTCATCGTCGTCACCTCATTGTGCAGCAGCATGGGTGCGGCCAAACCGCAAGGTCGATGCCAGGACTGCACGAGACGAAGGTTTCTCATGGAATTAATTTGTGAGATCACGGAGAAGCTGAAGAACAAGTTCTCTGTCGACATGCTGGTGTAAACCTGTGAGGAGTTTCCATTATTAAGGGAATACGTGTCATAATTCCCCAATGGCCTGGTATCTGACTTGGCTTAGTTGCATATTTCATAAAACTGGCTTCCCCCTTACCTTGTATCTTATGGTCCATTGATATGGACCATCACAGTGTGTTTTGTTTCTAATTTTGATGCAGGATTTTTTCCAGTCAACAACCTGAAGTTTTTTGTTTGGAAGGAGGATTAAATTAGAATTAGTAAATCAGCCACACTGGAGCATTCTCCATTTAGGTTGTTTGGGATTAACTGCTGCATTCATGTGTTGAGGTAATGTTGCAGATAAAAACAAAATAAAATAGAATACGCTACATTCTGAGGCAGAAAGTTTTAATAAACTCTTTTAACTCATTTACAGGACTGTCTCAGAAAATAAGAATATTGTGATAAAGTCTTCTATCTTCTGTAATGCAATTAAAAAAAACAAAAATTACTTTTTCATGATATTCTTATATTTTGAGATAGGATCTTTGAGTTTTCTTAAGATATAAGCCATAATCAGCAATATTAAAATAATAAAAGGCCTGCACTATTTCTGTTGATTTGTAATGAATCCAGAATGTATGACATTTTTGTTTTTGTAATTGCATTACAGAAGATAAAGAACTTTATCACAATATTCTAAATTTCTGAGACAGTCCTGTAGAAAGACTCAATCCCTTACTTTATCACCTTCAGAAATACCGCAATTTACGGACTATCGAGCTCAAAATAAATATATGTGTACATATATAGGCCGTACTTTCTTATAAACTGCAGGTGTTGATGCTGTAACACGAGATATTTACACAGAAACATTTTTTTTTACTTTTAATTAGATACACACTAATAATATCCACAAATACGTACCGGAAATGCTTTTTTCTGAACAGTGTCTGTAGCATGGCTGATAAAAAAGATTAATAATAAATAACAAGGAAAATCCATCCATTTTCAATCCCCGCTTTGTCCTACTCCAGCTGATCGCGATATTTGTCTTCCTCCTGCGCACCAACGCCATTAAAGTGGTCTTCGTCAGAGTCGGAATTGAACAGCCTCCGAATTTCACGGTAATTTTATTGGTCTGATGTGACGAGGCTAAATGTTTGGCAGCTTTGACGCTTGTTACCCTAAAAAATAGCCATAAAATAGCCACATCATTGTTTAAGCTGCAGTGTTCGATGCCTGTGGATAAAGTGGCAGTTTATAGTCCGGAAATTACAGCATTGGTTTTCACTGAAGGGATAGGAAACATACCAAAAGACGCAGGATAAGCGGTATAGGTGAGTGAATGAATGAATGAATAAATGAATGAATGAAAACTCCACACAAACAAATGAGAGCCACCTTTTCAGGACAGGAGGCAACCTGGTTGCTGCAAAACAACCAGAACTGCACCCAACCCAAGCCAGCCGGGAACTTTGCGAGGTTCATTTAGAGCTGAGCCTCTCGGTTGAGGAGGTGAAAGGTCTCCAAGACAAAGATCCAGTCACCACGACAAGATTCGGCAGCAATAAACCCTCACCCTGATGACTGCGATACCAAGAACAGAACAACTGAACATTCATTCATTGAATTTGGTGTCAGATTCACTGCTGAGAGGTCTTTTAAAAGTACGCGTATTGAGAAAAAGCCTTTCACCCAATTGAATTATTGAAAAATAAAGAACAAAAGAGCTCTCCGAAGGAATTTGTCACATTATATCGCAGAACAATCTAATCACAATCCTGCCTTTGTTAGAAGCTCCTGGAAACTAAAATCATCCACGTGCGTTGAGTCATACATTTCATGATTCATTTCATTTTCATCTCTTGGCAAGTTGATTGCTCTCACAAGAGGAGAACAAATCAAAGAAAACAATGCAAATTAGACTGACAGATTCTGCACAAAGCACCCGTAGATTTTTTTATATTTACTCACGTACTTGCACGTGCCTACGAACACACAAACCAGGAAGGGCAAGAAGGAGGAAGCAAAAAGGCCTTCTCTTTATCACCATTCCTGTAACATGGAAGGAAATGATGGCATTGTTTTATACATATGCACACCGCATTTGCCCGCTGGCGCTGTCATTCTGGTAAAACACTGATGGAATGATAATTGAATGTAAAAATTCTCATGCATTAACTGGCAACGTGGTCCCTGTTTAAAGACCACTCGAACATGGCGGCTAGTTTTAAACAAAAAAAAAACAATTATGTTTGTATATTAAATTGACTGACAGTATTTGTGTTTAGAAAACATGAATGAAATGATTGCGGTTTACAGACGGCATTACTCATGTCGTAATAGGCGGAGTGGCGAGATAAGAGCGTGCGCCTTCTGAGAAGTTGAAAAACATTTACCATGCGGGGTTCAACAATGTGGTGGTGCATCAATGAACACAACTGTTGTGTATTGACTGCCCGGAAAAGCAGCCACGCACGGCTCCGCCTTAACTTTCAGGAAATGTATTTTCAAATACCAATTAAGGCGCGGCTCTCGCGATCAACGTAAAGGATTGGAAAGCCTAAAGCGTGAGTCACTCTTCTCAAGTCCACCTATTGAATCTTCGTATGGGACTTTTTGTGATGAGGCAACTTTAAAACAAACGCTGCATTCAAGGACGGGGTTATTTTGACCCAAGTGTGCCAACGTGTTCTGTCAAAAAGAACCACCTAGCCAGGTGAACCGCCTCCAACTCAACATCTCCAAGATCAGGGAGGTGGTTGTTGACTTAAGGAAGAATCAGAGGAGGCATTTATCAATCATCATCCAGGGTGAGGAGGCGGAGATCCTACAAATACCTTGGGGTCCACATTAACTGGACTGGTCACACAACACAGATGCACTCTTCTGCAGGGGTACACACACTTTTTCAGCATGCGAGCTACTTATACAATGACCGAGTCAAAATGATCCACCCACAACAAAAATGCAAAACATACGTACAATATATGTTGATGTACCTCACAGAACCGCATAAGCCAGTATTGCTTGCTTCCAAAGTAAATGAATACTTTGGAAGCAAAGTAACTGCTTCCAGCCAGCCTTATTAACGGTGACGTGACTCACCCGGAACGAGGCTTCGGTCGCGGTTTCCGCTTTGGAAGGATGTTGCGTGAAAAATGACTGCTGTTCAGGAAACTAGGATTGTAGTTCCTTCACCTTTCTCATTCTCACCTCGCTTTTCGGCAGGATGTCCGTGTCGTATTTTTCACGAACGGTCCGAAAATGCTGCTCCACATTACCTTCTTTGTATTGCGATGTTAGTCCGGCAGCTGAGGCGAACGCATGTTGAAAATGTCATTGTGAAAAAAAGTCCTTCTCCCATTCCATATGAAAGTGATACATTTTTTAACCCTCTTATTATGTTAAGGGTCAATTTGACCCATTTCACCCGTTGACCCAATGGGTCAAATTGACCCTTAACATAATATGAGGGTTAATGTATATTTTGTCATGCGATCGTGCGATCTACCGGTATTACCCTTGCGATCGACTGGGAGATCGCGATCGACGTATTGAGCACCCCTGCTCTACAGGAAGGGTCAGAGCGGGATGTTCATCCTGAGGAGACTGAGGTTGTTGAGGTTGGTGTCTGCAGCTCCTCAGGACTTTCTACCAGTCTATGGTAGTCAGCGCACTCTTCTTTGCTATGGTGTGCTGGCGAGTTCAGTTGCCTCAGCAAGTTAGTGAGGAAAGCCTCGGTTTTGGGACTGAACTTGGACAATCTTGAATCGGAGGCGGCGGGGAGGGTGACGGACAAACTGGGATCTATCCTGGACAATCCTTCCCACCCCCTGCACGACCAGCTGCGGCCGAAGGGCAGTTCGTCCCACCCCGGTGCAGAGCTGAATGCTTCAGATGCTTCTTTGTGCCCGCGGCCATCAGACTGTATAAGAGCAGTCTGGACTCCACACAACTCCGACCGGCCGTCTGTGCTACCGCTACCTCACTACTGCACGTAGTCACACACGCCATGTCCTAATTCTGTTATCTTTCTTTTTTTATCCTTGATGTTGTCACTCCATTCTCACCCTGCTTATCCAATTGTACCCTTTTTTTTTCATTCTGTTGTCTATTTTTATCCTTGCTGCTGTTGTTGTCCCTTGTTTCTTCTATTTATATATTTATATTCATATTTATTGATATTGTTTTTTTGCACTGCCGTGACAACAAATTTCCCCTGTGATGATCAATAAAGTAATCATTTCCGGACGATAAGTCGCGACTTTTCTCCCTTAAACAACGTTGCGGCTAATATATGGATTTTTTTGTTGGGGGGGGGCTAACGAGCTCCACGCCGCTAAAACATTTATCCTCGTCACATTATACCGATGAAATGACCGATAATTCTGAGTCTGTTCAACTTCGACACCGAAGAAGACGACTTTGACGGTATTAGTGCGCAGGAGCAAGCCCAAGATAGCGATCGGCTAGCTGGTGCGGCTTATATTGAGGTGCGCTAAATAGTCCGGAATTTACGGTATCTTATTTGATAAAAGTCAAAAATCCTGATTTTTAAACTCCATTCTGGCATTAACATCACACCAGCACACCCAGTGCCTAGTTAGATGTGTGTCAATTAGTGAGCAGAAGTGAGACAGCATGGCAGGCGGAACAGGTGGATGTTACGCCGCTACAAGACCCCGGAGCAGCCACCGGGTGTCGGGCGCCGGGTGCTTTTGGGGTCCCCTCCGTGGGACCACATTGGGATTGGGAGGGGTCCTTTTCTGTTTCCGCACAACGTTGACTACTCCAAGGTCATGCAGGACACGGTTTAGTGAGTTAGGCGTTGCTGGCGGACTCACACAGAGCCTTGACCTCACATTCATCCCCTTCTACTCGGAGCAGGATGTCATCATAGTGTCTGCAGGTAAAATGTATGGGTGTTTCAGAACCTCTGTATATGCGGCAGATAAAAGAAATAGGAGGAGACGTATTTTTCACTTGTTAAACTGAAGTTTCATTACATTTTACAGGATTGAAATGACCTTTTACAATCCGCTAGGTGGTATTCAATATCCAATTTTCCTGCAAGACTTTTGTTAGCTGTGATTCACCTTTGACAAATGGACTGAAACTTCTTACCCCGATCACTTTTCGCAGAGGTTTGGGAACCAGAGCATTCAGAGGTGGCGGCAGTAAAAACACAAGCCCTAAATCCTAGCCAAATCAGTCACACTCCCCGTCGCTATCAAAACATTTTGAATGTTGCCAAATAAATCAATGCTGGTGACAATGAATCCCTCAGGTGGGGCTGCATTTCTGCCGCATCGGTGGTCAAGGGATCCTTTGTCACTCTATTGTTTGTAAAACATTGCTTTGATTCCAGTTTTGTGCCTGCAGGTAACACCAGTACACGTGCACAATTACTTGCTATGCAAAACACTTTTTAGCTCAACGTGGTTGCTAAATTTATAGGTCAGTCAAAACTATTCTTGTTAAAACTAAGACATCAATCAAATGATCCTACGGTTTATTGCACAATTGCCTCAGCTGACTTCATTTATCTCTTTCACAAAAAAGAGGGTGT
This sequence comes from Fistularia commersonii, assembly GCF_037954325.1. NCBI lineage: Eukaryota > Metazoa > Chordata > Actinopteri > Syngnathiformes > Fistulariidae > Fistularia > Fistularia commersonii. Next base: position 7,116,631 of record NC_141316.1, read on the forward strand.
GACCATAAAGTGACTTCAGGGCGCTTTGCTGTGCTGGCAGATTCACAGTTGCTTGAGGGTGTTTCTGGTGGACGAGTGAATAACTCAATATTTCTGTGCAAATGGAGGAGAAGACTTGATCAATAAGACGTTTTCGGCGGTACTGGGCCCTAAGGCGCCTGTGAGATAAGGATGGATAAAATTTCCACAACCTGAAATCACCGCCGTTGAGATATCCAAGATTGTTAAAGGAAAGCAAATACATAAATGGTTGAATGAATTTTTAAATAAATTTGACTTTTGAATTTGACGTTCTTTTTTCAAGAATAGCTTTCTTTTTGTGAAAGTTTTTGTTAAAACATTTTTAATTTTTGTACATTGATTACCTGTAAATTACCAATTGTTAGCGTCCGTGCCGGAAGCTCGTGTCGACCATGAGATGTACTTTGATTGAACAAAAAACATTTTTGGAAATTAATTAACTGTTACCTGTAAATAATTAGACATTGAGAAATGTAATTTATTGGGCTAAAACCTTTTTTTTTCTGTAGATTAATAAATTGTGACCAAGAAAAAAGGCCCTGAGCTAGAGGCAAGACAGTGAAAGCTAACTTTAGCCTAAGACGATCAGAAGGCACTGCCTCTGCTATGCTGATGTAAAGCTATAAAACTATCCAACGGCTCTGTGGCACCACAAAAACACTCATACGAAACGAACACTCCAAGATGAAATGTTGACTATTTTTTTCACCTTTGTGAACGCACGGGGAAACTGGTGATGTCATTGACAAAAAAAAACACAAAGGCGAATGAACGTACCTTAAAAGCTAGCTTAAGAGTTGCTGAGCTCATAGCTTAGCTACCGAGTTGCTAAACGCGTAGCTAAATCCAAGAAGAAAATGAAATTAGTGTAAATGCCCAACTCTTCGCCAGTGTGTGTTTTGTTGAAGGAGACGTGATAAAAAGACAAGTTCCTATAAGAGCTGGCAAAAGAGTTTCCATTCTGGAAAAATCTGAGCTATTTCGATACTGCTCGCATATTCCACAACATATCTGTGTAAGCTTAGCTTCTCAAGTATAACCGCTATAAGACTAAAAACAGAGACTGGAAACAGTTTGGAAAGAACTTTTTGTCATTCTTCAATTCCTGCCACAATATCAGCATTGTGTTCATCTAAAAACCACGTGAGTATAAATGAATTAAAAGATAATATCGTCATTATATATACTGAATTAGGATGTCCTGCTAACTGCTAACGGTTTCTGTCTGAGGTTTAATGCCCGGTAAAGGGCAAGGTTTCAGTAGATCACAGAGAAACTTCTGTCACGACATCATGACACTACAAAATTCATTGTCTTAAGTATGATCCCGATAATTAGGTCATATAACCAGTTTTGTCTAGTTGTGGGTGTTGGTAAGTGCACGTGTTACTTTTTTCCTCATTAGTTTGCAGAAAAAAATCCGGGTTCAAGAGGATAGAGACAGGTGTGCTGGCGTCGACTCAGATGATCCGTTAGACATCCGTCTTTTTTTATCGATTATTTTGCCGATAAAAACATTTAAGTTTAGGGCCGGTACAGGGTAAATTGAGTCAGGAGAGGCAGTGAATCCTCTATAGGGTGTTATGCATGACTTGTACATGACCCGCTCAATCACTCCTCTTACGTGAGTCACAAACTAAGTTTATAAACTCTGTTTATGTACACTACTGTCACAGCACAAAGGACCCTAATTCAATTTTCCACAGGGAGGCTGTCTTTGTGGAGTTTGCATTTTCCTTTCACAGTCCACAAACATGAATGTTAATTGGGAGAAATCGAGGAAAACTGAGAAAAATGTCCCTAATGTGTGAATGTGACCCTGCAATTGCCTGCCGACGGGTCCAGGGTGTACCCTGCCTCTCGCCCAAGTTGGTTTTGAGAATAAATTACTTTCCGGTTCTGTAATAATTTAATCAGGATCGATCTATAACGGGCCTATTAAACTGTGTCTATTTTTAATTACAATACACAGAGAATGCTAATAGAAAAGTACAGAGAAGGCCAGAGGGAGTTGCATTGCATTTTTGTAGACCTAGAAAAAGCATATGACAGGGTGCCAAGAGAGGAGCTCTGGTATTGTATGAGGAAGTCTGGAGTGGCAGAGAAGTATGTTAGACTGGTGCAGGACATGTATGCCAGCTGTGAGACACCGGCACGGTGTGCTGTAGGGGTAACAGAGAAGTTCAAGGTGGAGGTGGGACTCCATCAGGGATCAGCTCTGAGCCCCTTCTTGTTCGCAATGGTGATGGATAGGCTGACAGATGAGGTTAGACAGGAATCCTCATGGACCATGATGTTTGCGGATGACATTGTGATCTGTAGTGAGAGCAGACAACAGGTAGAGGAAAATCTAGAGAGGTGGAGGTATGCTCTGGAAAGGAGAGGAATGAAAGTTAGTCGCAGCAAGACAGAATATATGTGTGTGAACGAGAGGAACTCGGGTGGAGCGGTGAGGCTACAGGGAATGGAGATCAAGAAGCTGGAGGATTTCAGGTACTAAGGGTCAACAGTCCAGAGCAACGGAGAGTGCGGAAAAGAGGTGAAGAGACGGGTCCAAGCAGGTTGGAATGGGTGGAGAAAAGTGTCAGGGGTACTATGTGATAGAAGGCTATCGGCCAGAATAAAAGGAAAGGTGTACAAGACAGTAGTGAGACCAGTGATGATGTATGGACTAGAAACTGTTACAATGACCAAAAGACAGCAGGCAGAACTAGAGGTTGCAGAGATGAAGATGTTGAGGTTCTCTTTGGGAGTGACCAGGATGGATAGGATCAGGAATGAATCTATCAGAGGGACTGCACATGTTCGATGTTTTGGAGAGAAGGTCAGAGAAGCCAGACTGAGATGGTTCGGTCATGTACAGAGAAGAGATAGTGAATATATTGGTAGACGGATGCTGGAATTGGAGCTGCCAGGCAAGAGGTCTCGAGGAAGACCAAAGAGAAGATTTATGGACGTAGTGAGAGAGGATATGAAGGTAGCTGGTGTGAGAGAGGAAGATACAGAGAATAGGGTTAGATGGAGAAAGTTGACTCGCTGTGGCGACCCCTGACGGGAAAAGCCGAAAGAAGAAGAAGAAGAAGAAGACACAGAGATTGATGGAAGAAAGAAAAATAATGTTGAAATAAGCCCCTGGACAAGATAAATATGTTTGAGAGAAGATGTGAGATTTCCTCAGGTGATGTTTTCATATTTGGTATCACAGTGGAACAATGTGGGAAGGAAGGAAGAGCGAAAAACCAAAGACTGCAGGGTTCATTAATGCACACTAGAGGGCAGTGCAGGGTCAAATACATAAATACAGTTTGGGATTTGTATTCAAAAACCTTTGGCGCTCTATCAACAAGTACAGGTGATCAATATTGAGTGTGTGAGTCAGAAAACGCAGGACGCAGGGAAGGGTGTTTTGATATGATCTTTTTTTTTTTTTTCCAAATTCCATATTTCATTCTTTACAGTCACACTTTTACAATCAAAACTCAGGCTCATTCTCAAACAAACACACTTCTGTTTATAATACAACTCTTGATAATCTTTTAGAAAGATGGCACCATCACATGAAAAGGGAACATGATTAGGGTAATTCTTAGGCAATTTAACAAAAATATTTCCTTTCGTGAAGATAGATTCTGTTTTCATATACTATAGGGATAGAATAAAATGTCTCTGAAATCCGACTGCCTTGTGTTTTGGAGAGTGCCACGTTCAAAGTGTTGCATAGTTGAGGGAAAGTAAAATGTTCGGCTGGGAGGGGACTGAGGAGGGGGTCTTAATTTAAAAAGGGACACAAAAGGAGTAAAAAGCTCTTTCTCTAAAGCAGATCTGGGTAAAAAATACTCTTTTTTTGAATACTTGACTCTGATTGTTTTGGCTCTGGATGCTCCAAACAGTCAAACTCTTTTAAAACTAGTTAAAAACCTCTTTACTCAAAGGATGGGGGGGTTGGGGGGGGGCGTGAGATAAAAGCATTAGTAACATGTCATCCACCTTTGTGCAAATGTAACTTGACAGAACAAGATCCACAGCAATCGCGCGCATGTGTGTGTGTGTGTGTGTGTGTGTGACAAAAAAATCTCCTAAGCGATTTGATGGACACAGAGGGGGAGAGCCTGTCTTATGCATTGCCCACAACAACACAGAACCAGCTTAGCATCAAAGAAATACTCTGTCCAGCTTATGGGCTGATTTTTTTTTCCACTTATAAACCCCCGAAGAGCCATAATCATGAACCCAAGCCTCTCTCTTTTCTCTCTGAAGCAAAAAACACCTTCTCCTTCGCACAGTTCGTTCAGCGTTTTTTCAAAGAGCGGATTCCCCGGAAGGGAATCCTTGTCCGACAGTAGTCGAGTGGGCTCGCGCTCATTCTGCACCGGCGTGTCCAAAAAAGCTGGGAAAGTTTCTAAAACAAGGGGGAATCCCAACTTAGCTTATAAAGTGTCTTGAGAACTGCACCAAGTGTTTTTTTTTTTTTTTATAGTTTTTAAAGCCAGACATGAACACAAATGAACAAACAGGAACACTAGGAGAACCGCACCCCTGGGTCTGATGCCGGTCCTGACTTTACAAGCTCCAGCCAGGGAGCAGAACTGCATTTCTCTTTTGTTCTTTTTTCCTCTTCTCCTCCGTACATACATTCACATGTCCTGCCGCAATCCGCCGATCCGTACTTCGTCCGTCCGCTTATAGACAACACGTAGGATTTGACACTTTTGCAAAAAGCCCCAGTCGAGATTCTAGTCTTTCGCTTTTTTCCCCTCCACGTCAGTAGCATCCACAGACCTCTGCTTTGCCTCCAGTCTTTGTCCGTTAAAGAAAAAAAAAAGGGAAAAAAACAGATCCGCGATGCCAGCCGGGGTCACCGGAACTCATAGATAGCTGCGCTGTGCTCGGGAACGTGGGTGAGGTTTAGAGACTGGTACCTGTGGAGCAAAAACACACCATGTATTACGATAAAAAGAAAACCGCCGGGCACATCAGGTTAGACGGACCAGCTCTTCTTTCAGTAATGAAATTATTAAAAACAAGCAAAGCTAATTGAGAGGCAGATTCATGTCATGTTCTTACTTAATTTCTCTAACACATAATTTAAATTCACTCATTTGTTATCTATGACACCTTTCCTGCACTTAGGGTATGAGTTATCCAAACAGTCACAGGGCGAGAGACCCTTGACTGGTCACCAATCACTCGTCAGACAGAGACATAACCATTCACCCTCCCGTTCACACATCATATAGAGACGTCTAATTATTCACCCTCTTATTCATGTGCCCTGTGGATATGCAACTGTTCACTATCTCATACACACATCTGGGTAATTTAGGATATTCAGTGAACCTCCTGCACTGTGGACTATGGGAGGAAACCCACACACAGTGCATGCCTACTCTGCACAGAAAAGGGTCCCCGTCAGAATGCAACCAGGAACCTTCTAGCTGCGGGGCGGAGCCGCAAACCACCGTGGTTTTCGGTATCGACCTTTTGGGTTCAGAACGAGTGCAGTTTTCAGCGCCCTCTTAGGCCATTGCTGCAGGGAAGGACTAGTGCATTAAGTATGGCAGGTGCTTATAATCTGGGATTACGTTTATATTCTGAACGTCCAAAGTCACATCTGGTTCAGTCTGCATCACCAGATCATCTGAACACAAGAGGCAACAGAATGTTGTGTCCGTCAGCTGATGCTGCCCTGCCAACTCACTAACAAAAACCGAAAAATAAATAATACACATTGCAGGGGATTTACCATTCGGAGCTCCGGTGATAGTAGTAGCCCTCGATCGTTGCTGTGGATTTCTGGAAGCATATGTAGTAGAACCCAGCAAAGGAAGCCCCGCTGATGTCTTTGATCGTGTGGTCGGGGACCAGGAACTGCTCCTGATGAGAGGACCAGGTGATGAATGCGTTCCGGTTTTACCGGCAAAGCGCAGTTCTGGAAAAGAACTCCACAGCGCCTTACCTTCCACCTCATGAAAATATAGTCAGAGTTCTTGAGATCCTCATAGTCGAACTCGTCTGAGTTAAATGTCTTTGCATACTGGTAGAAGGCCTGGAACTTTCCCTTAAAGCGCACAGAAGAGAGAGAATTTCAGGTACCCGCCGGGCTGTCGCGCACATCTCGGACGAGGCTTTCGCCTTACCCAGTGTTTACGATCCACGTCCTCATCCGCGTCCCATTTCCGTGTGAGAAACGGCCGCTTTCGGCTGATAATCTCTCCGGCGAAGAACGTGGTTAGCATCGGGTATTCCTGTGAGAGCGGTCACAGGAGAGGCACAATGAGCTTTGGCTTTGTCCGCTCGGCTGCGGCCAACCTGACACACAGGGTTTTTGTCTGTTCTTCTGTTTGTATGTGAAAGAATGTTGCACCCCGCTGGTAAGATAGATAGTTCAATGTCCACTGTTTGTTTTCAATTACCAGCCCGTTTTCATTGTGCAACAAAACACGGGAAATAAAATGCTCCGGGGTTTTGGTTCGTGGGATGAACACATGTAAACATCAAAAAGTAGTATTGCTGTTGTTTTTCCACATCACACATGAGAACAAGGACAGCATAATAGTCTACAGTTCAGCCGACAGTCCAATACCCTTATACTTTTGCCTGCAGGTAACAGCAACTCAGATAATTCAATAAGAACCTGGCAGGCTGAAGTTTTTGGTATTTCTGCTTTGCAATTACACCTGTTTACCATGAATAATTTTCAACGGTTGATTAATCGTCCATCCAATCTCAAGAGCACGAGTATATCGAAAATATGCGATGAATTTTGATGACGTGTACAGACTGAAGAAGTTTCAAGAAAAATAAGGGGAAAGGTTAGTGTAAACGTAAAGGTGTTGTGCTCCCGGCGATTTCCAAACGTTATTGACGCCTAGATTTCTTATCAATGACTTAACAATGACTGCGGTCTACAGGGTCACCCATATAAAACCTGTGATAGGTGACGGGCAGCGTCATCTGCTCTTGTACTATTAAAACTGGGCCATCACGACGCTGATCACCTGGGGAGGAGGGCGGTGGAACAGTGAAGACCCGGTGCTCACAAAGTCACCGCGAGTACGACAGGTCTATGCAGATCGAGGGCCATCGGACAGGGTGCGACAGTTGCACACATTGCAAATAAATAGCTGTCACTTTAAAAAGTTCCCAAAAACGTCTTGCTGCAAATGTCTAAAAAAAAAAAAACATTGGCCAACATGCCGCCATCTTGGGTCTGGTTCAGACTGCACTGTCAGATCGTTAGGTTTTTCTTAGTATGAAGTTTCGCTGCCTGGATACAAACATGGCCCATTTAAATGTCGACTTTTCTCTTGTCACTTTATGTCAAATAAATCAAACTGATCACTTTCAAAATAAAGTGAAATATGCTCTGAGTAAGTGGATGGTCAGCGACCTTCAAACTCAGCAAAGCATTATCTATTAACTGGCAACATATTACCTTTAAAACAGAAAAAAAGGAGTGAGCAGTAACAAGAAAATATAGGCAGAAAGTATAGTGTATGAAGAATGAATACCCCTTTCCCAACTCGTGAAAATTGTGGTTATGACGTATTTATAGATTATATTGATATTCTTTTTTTAATATATACATATACTTTACACAGGGATTGGCTGTACAGAGGTGATCAGCTGAATTTTTAATGAATTTAAACACTCTGCATAAGACTTGTGCAAACATTAACTCCAATGTCCTTTGACTTGTCTGTTCTTACTTTTAGTATGACGGCGTTCAATCTGGTGCGGCAAATCAGATTCCACTTTTGCTCTGTGACATTTGAATTGGTTGCATTGTGGGTGGATTTTCAGAGATTACCGCGACACCTACGCTTTGAGGCAAGCAATATAACATAAATGTGAGAAAACTTAGCCGCCTGTCCCGTCCAGCTCTGGCAAAGATTTTGCAGCACAGTTTGAAGTTTCACTCGGGAGTCGCTTCTTCTTACCTCAGTTAGTCCTTTTATCTTCAAGTAGCCACACAAGTAGGAATCCTCCATGGTGACATGCTGGAAAAGGAAAACAAAAACAATCTGAGTGTTGCCACTGGTTTACATTACAAGTGCATACAGCTGGACGATATTTCCTCACTTTGGAGCATTCTCTCCTAAGTAAACAATCATGTTGTTCATGAGGGGTTCAGGGTATTAGGTGATGATATTGATCGTTTAATCGAACAGGCACTTATAAAGAGTTCTGGCTGGTCTGCTGCATCCAAGCTAAGCTAGCCGAGTTACCAACGGCAGGCCTGATCTCATTGATTTTCCAGCTGTCAATCATAACAGCGCCCATTTGACAGATCGCCGAAAATGTCTTTGACAGCTCGTCCTAACAGCGGGATCTGAATTAAAAAGTCCTCACCTGCAAGACAACTTCCACGTCATAGGAGTTCCCTTTGCTCTTCTGGTGGCCCCTGAACTTGGACCCGCTGTACAGCAGCGAGGTGACGACGCCAGGCTGCCGAGTGTTGATCGGGGGCGGCGGGATAAGGGAGACCGAGGATGCGAAGGCCGCGCAGTGGGAGTCGCTGAGATATCCAGCGGGGACAGGCATGGCTCCCGCTTTGCTTGGCGGACACGGACCCTGGTCAATGGCCGTCTGCGCGATGGACTCTGCCGACGTCCACGAAGAGGCGAAGGAGGCCTGGAGTGGTCCTCCAACATCCAAATCCCCCTCGATTCCTCTACAGATGAGTTTATCAGGCAGAGAGCTCCTGGAAAAGTGAGTGGACTTTGACGCGGCGCCGTTCGGGAGCAGCACCCACTTCTCTCATTGGCCGATCGAGTTCACCTGGCTAAGATCTTCAGTTCTCATTGGTTAATATGGCGGACAGTTGCACGGGATTTCGAGTGTAGTTTTTTCGAGTTGGATAATGGTGAGCGGGGTCCCTGATTTAACTACATTTCCCAGTTGCCCAGACTTGCCTGCCAATGTAGAAGGTCACACGCGTGCTCATGAACCCGGGTGCCGATGTGAAGACTTGGGGGGCAATGTGGGGCAAAAAGTGAAGATTTAGCGAGTTTGAACTGGTGTTTACTGCGCCGTAGCATATGCAAGGGCGAACAAATGTAATGGTACAAAAATGCAGATTTTAAATTAACAAGAACGGACACGGTGAAGTTTCCGTAGCGTGTCGAGTCTTGTCTGCTAGCATCATCTCATAGCTGCTACTATGTTTTCAAGCGTTGCTAGTCGGTTCGGGAATGTGTTTTCATTCTGCACAGTGATCCGTGACCGTCAACAACTCAAATCGGTGCTGAAATATTCAACAGCAGCCACAGCTGGTAAGCAAACTGTAATCTTCCAGGATTTTATGTAATCGTGGTGATACATTTGTGTGGTTTAACCCGATGGTTATCTGGCTTTTTCTAGAAAGAAAGAGATTTTATCAAGATGTCAGCATATCCCAAAGTGAAGGTATGTGTCACTCTTTGTTGTGACATAGAAGACAATTTGTTGTATATCAGTGTCAAAAATGACGTTGCGGATATATTTACTGTGCTTTTCCTCTCATTGCCTAGCCCTTTGTCAAGGGAGATGCTCATCTCTTTTAGTTTCAATTTCTTGATACAGCAATCCTGGATAGACGATTCATTCCTCTTACCTTTTACAATCTTGTTTTTATTCAGGGGGTTTATATGAGATCAACCTCGACAGGAGAAAACTGAAAACTCCCGGAGGGAAGCTGTTCACGGCTCCAAATGAAGCCCTCGCCATAGCTGTCGCAACTGAATGGGATGCTCAAAGAGACACGCTGAAATTCTACTCAATGCATCTGGTACGACCTTGAAGGTGGCGGTGTGTGTAGTCAGACACACATTTCTCGTCTGCTGAAACAGCTGTGGGTGATGTCACAGATACATTCAGAAAAAACACACTGTGATAGTGTTTTCACAGACAGTCTTTATATGATATTACAGTCCCAAAATTAATTTGAAACTATGGGCATGATAATCTACCACATGCCCACTCATTTTTGTGGATTATGTTGCTGATAATATCTACATTAGGGAGAGGTACAGAAAGTCTAGTCTAAAAGTATATTGAAAAATGTATGTATCTCAGATCACAGTCAGCTTTATTGGCCAGATATGTTCACACATAGAAGTGTTTTGACTCTAGTTTACATTCATAACTTGGACTGACATTGATTGCGCTATAATCCATATTGAAAACGTGATGATCAGGCAAAGATGTTGTTGTAGGTGCGTGACATGGTATGTAAAGTGTCGTAGGCTGTTCCAGTGTCAGGTAATGTTAGCGTACAGTGATCTCTACCTCCATCCATAGGGGGGAGGGGAAGTAAAGGTTGTGTACAGGGGTGTTATGGGTTCGCAGTGATCTTTGCTGCCCGCTCCCTGACGAATGGGTATAGGTCCAGAATAGAGTTCAGTTTGGCATCTATTATTCTCTCCCAGTATTCTTGGCTTTACAAATTTATGTGTAATAGCAGCAAACGTGTTGATGATTTTCAGCAGAAAATTAAGCTGACTTCTTGTTGGCCTACTCTCTCCAGACTACACTGTGCAACACGGCTTTGGACAATCCCACCCAACGCAGCAAGGACCAGATGATTAATTCCGCTCTGAAGTACTTGGATACCGATACTGTCTGGTATGCCCCATCAAAATGCGACTATAATTCCTAGGTCTATTAAAAATAAACCTTTAGGTAGATAATTCCTCTTGAAAAAGTAATCGAAAAATGATCGGGTGACTAATGGTGTTGATGTTTTGCATAGTTACAGAGTAGATGAGCCTTACGGTTTGGTTGAGCTACAGAAAAACGAGTGGGACCCTGTGCTTCAATGGATTGAAAACAGGTGAGAGCTGACTTCACTGTAGACAGTCAAAAGTGGCAAGGTGAAAGAAAATCAAACATTGCGCCTCCATATTAACACACTTATCATTCCTGATAATCATCTCCCTTCTCTCAAATGCAGATACAATGTCACTATTGGATCTTCGCCTAGTATTATGGGTCCTGATATTCCAGAGGCAACCAAGGACACGTTCCGGCAACACCTGAAGTCATACAACTTCTGGTCTTTGACAGGTAACAGCATTGCAAAGTTGTCTAAAAGAACACTTTCAGTAGGTGAATAGATCTTTGATTAGATGTTGTGTGCGGTTATCTTTGGTACTAAAGTGCGATGACGGTGGTGGTTCATTGAAATATAAAAAAAGGTTATTCCAGTCATAAACATAAAACGTAATTAGGTCATGCATAGCTCATTGAATGTTTGATCTGGAATGATGGGTAAACTCAGTTGTAATCATCTGCCGTGGTGTAGAAGTACATCTAATAACACAGTTTCTCCTGTGCAGGGCTCGAGTTCATCATTACTCAGCTGAAATCTATGGTGTTGGCATTTGGGATGGTTGACAGATATCTGAGTGTGGAGCAGGCTGTCCTGCTCTCCAGACTTGAAGAGGAATATCAGGTAGGACACTGGCAGGGTGCCTTTTATCACCTTTTTTCATACAACTGTCCAACCAAAGGTCCATGTTTTTGTAAAACAGCCATAAACAAGAGGGTCAAGATGAGGCTTTCTCTTGCATGTGTCATTTCTTTTTTTTTCTTTTGCTACTTCTGCATTATACACCTTAATTTCTCACAAAAAAATCAGAGTGGCCGTCTCAGAGTGCTCTATATTTTGTTTTTTGTTCAATCGTCAGACACAAGAGTTTGCTTTGTTGTTCTGGGGGGAAGTACCCCCTCTCCCTCCACATTTCCCATTAAATCTACCACAATGAACAATACAGAATGGAGCGTGACTTTGCTCTTCTTAGTTTTGGGACAGCCTTTATGCTGGTATTCTAAAAGTCAAGGGAAAGAAAAAAAAAAAAACTATTGACAAATGTTGTGATGAAAATACATCACCGACAATACAAAAATAGAAAAGTGCTAAATGTTTTGAAAGTCTTTTTTTTTTTTTCTCTTCTCGAGGAGAGTGACTGAAACACATTATGGCCATGGGGTTGTTGTGATAGAAATAGGAAAAGATGCTGAAATATGTCTTACGGTATTGATTCTTGCCATCACATGTTCACTCACAGAGGGAAAACGATAACTTACAAAAACCGTATGAAAATGAGATAATTCCAGTAATAGAATAGTAAATATTGTTAAGAAACCCTAAAGTGTCTTGATTTGGAATAAAAAAATAGATACAGTCAAACACAAAGAGTAGATCTCTTCAACTTGAATGAGTTCAAAATTCTATACAATTGGAAACAATCCCTCATAAAATTGTCAAGAAGCTAGATTCAACCAAAGCAAGAAAGTATTTGTAGTAGGAGGAGCTATAAAATAGGAATGTATTAGTGTCTGCATTACAGACTGACAGATAACTGGCAATTATCCCGAACCCACAGTTGAAATCTTGCTGTAATTTGCAGACACCTGACTGACTAACAATCTGTAAATTTACTTCTCTGTGGTTTATTTTTAGCAATCCACTGTAGTCATTGAGGTGTTTTCCCTTGTGCAGATCCGGTGCTGGGGCAACGTGGAATGGGCCCACGACTACGACATGTACGAGCTGAGGGCACGAACCGCTGCCGGAGCTCTCTTCGTTCACCTCTCAACTGAGAGTTCTACGGTCAAAAGCAAACTTCTGCAGGACTGAGGGAAAAAGACACAAATGTGAAGTCCAGAGCTTACAGCAAGTCTGCCCCCAAACAAAAAAAAAAAAATACCCACAGCTACTTCATCAGTACCAAACGGAACACAGCCAGTGTTTAATATTGAGCAGTGACAGCTGCTCTGTCTGGGATCCCTAATGGAGTCATCTCACCTCCAAAATACACCTTGGCTCTCTTGTTAGCAGTGTTTACATATAGCAGCTGCCAACTGCGATACTGCTCCCTGAGTTTCCAGTTGGTTCCCAGTTATCTCTGACACTGCACACTGGGCCAGCGTTGCTGTTTGGTTCTGGTATTTTAATTCCGTGTCTGCTTCCTTGTCTATGCGCAAGTGGAATCTAGCAAAACAAAGGTGCTATCCTAGCACTACAGTCTACAATAGTCTATGTTCTATATTTATTGCTGCAAAATTTAATTGTATTTGTGGCATATATACTGTATGTGCTGATGAATTGATTAAATATGTACAGAGAAGTCTCCTTTTTTAGTATTTGTCTGCAGTGTGTGGTTTTTGACAACTAAAACTTATTGGAAATGTTAAATGTTTAGCATAGACATGCAGGACATGAAGTTAGTTGGTGAGAGAGGAGGAAACAAAAGTGTTTGATGGAGGAGGTTGATTGTCTGTAGCTACCCCTGAAGGGAATAGCTAAGGAAAAGAAGAAAAAGCATTGACATGCATTCTCATTTAGTTGCCATTTAATTTGGGAAATTTGTATTATTTGCGTTTTCACCAAAATCATATAATTTGAAACATATTTTTCCAACACAACACTAGAACAAGTTCTGCAAAATTAATTGAAATGAAAAGCCCCAAAATTGAGTTGGGATATATTTTTTACGATATGCGCATGAGGTATCCATTAATTCTCAATTTATATTAATCCTGTCATAAAATATAATTTAGTTTTTTTGCAACCTTTGGAACCTTTTATTTACAATTGTCCCTCCCATGAAGGGCGTTTATGGTGAACCAATCAGCGTAAAGGTCAGAATATCTTGGCCAATGACATGGCGCCAGGGGCGGGACTTGCTGGACGTTTCCTCGCAGCATCATCGGTTCGTATTCCATGGGCTGACTTGTTTGTTGTCGCGCAAGATGGAGTTCCTTTTAGGGAATCCTTACAGCACCCCAGTAGGGCATTGCATTGGTATGTAACGACACATCAGAAATGACAATGTGTTCAGATAATTTTCGGTGTCCGGAAATGTTTTCAGTTCATGCTGAAGACGATTTTAGGAGTCGCTTCCTTTAGCAGGCGAGCGTCACTGGAAGAGTTCTCTGCAGCTGGAAAGCCAGCGTTAGCCAAATAGCTAACACACAGTTCAAGTTCCGTTTGCTGTCATTGTGCCAACATTGCATTTAAATAGCCGTTTATTTGTTGTCTTTCAATTTAAACAGTTTAGCCGACCGAAAACTGAATGTAGGGGACACAGGCAGTTCGCGGAACGCCTGCGTTTAGCCTACTTAGCCAACAGTTCACGTTAGCTAGCGATTAGTCATCGTTTTGCAATTAACTCCAGATTGTCGCTTCATGTTCTTCTTCCTTGTGCGCTTGGTTTGCAGAGAGAGCCACCGACGGCTCTCTGCAAAGCGAAGACTGGACCCTCAACATGGAAATATGTGATATCATCAATGAAACAGAGGACGGGTGAGTGCGCAGAGGAAATATCATGAGAGTTTTGGTTCAACGTTCACTTCCATGTACTATAATGTCCTTGTTCCTTGGTGTGTTGACATGACGCCACATTACTGCAGCATGCTGCACACTTAGTCTTTCAGTCCTGTCTCTTCTATTTTCCGTGTCATACTGAGAACAGAAGCACAGCTCTGGCTGTGTCAAGTGGATTTATGCAAGGCCTTACTTCTTATCTTAGTACTCCATTAACCTTGTACTTTGTGTTGAACCTGGTGTGTGTGAAGTCCAGGTCTGTTTGATTAGTGGGTTATAAACAGCTTGTGGTGGGTCTAACCTACTGCTCTGCAGTTTGTCAGCAGTCTGTGCCGTGTCTACTGATGTCTGCATTACTTTGATTTATGGGAATCATAGGTGTTTAATGCTGACATTCTTTAAGGCTGACTTGATATTGGCAGTGGTCAGTGAGCTATTTAATAGTCAATTCATAGTACCCAAAATCTGCAATGCCAGACTTCAATGCAACCATTTGGAAAGTTAAGTAATCATTCACATGCTCTCTTGGATTAAGCATTGATAATGTCACTCAAAAAACAATAAACCTAACCTTTTGTTGACTGCTGGTACTATCAGGAGAAATAATTACGGTAAAGCATCAAAATTGCCCACATCAGTGAAGGATTTTTGCTTTAAAATGCAGACCTTAGTGTCCAGAGACCTTCATCATTAAGATCCTGAGAATCGTCTGTTTTTAGGGCTGGAGCCATGCGTGATTTTGAGACTAGTGTTATTCTTGGGGAGTGATAACTGATTAACTGATTGTCAGTGTTCCAGCAGCCATAGCAAATTTTCAGTTGGTTACTAACATAGATCTCTTATGTTCATTGTGTATATATTTTGCATCAACAGTTTCAGTAAACTGATAACTTTTAAAAATAACAATTAAAGTACATGTAACACTGAGAGTATGTCATTTGTTTTGCCAGTGGGCCAAGTTTGGTGACACACTCTCTTAATCACCTAATGCAATTGTTTCTTGTCATTTTGTTGTTGTAAGGAGCAAAAAACACACATCCCTGAACTGTCGCGCTTGCCCGATCCTATTTTTTTCTTACATCTCTACCCTGTTATGCCAACATTTAATATATTCAAATGTGTCATGTTCAGGCCCAAGGATGCAATTAGAGCAGTGAAGAAGAGGTTGAATGGCAATAGGAACTATAGGGAAGTGATGCTGGCTTTAACGGTGAGTGAACATGAGCAAAGAGTTTACATATATTTACACATCACAGTTAAAAACACGCTCTAGGAAGCCTGCTTCTCTTCATTTGGCTGTCAAAGGAAAAAAAAACAAAGCTGAAATTCATTTACTTTCAATATTTGTGTTACATTGTATAGTGTGACAACCTATATTGTCATATAATTTGTGTGTGTACCTTTTCAAACATGTGCTCCCTCTCTGTAACCATTAGGTGCTGGAAACCTGTGTGAAGAACTGTGGCCATCGATTTCATGCCCTGGTCACTAGCAGGGACTTTGTTGATGGCGTACTAGTTAAAATTATCTCTCCTAAAAACAACCCTCCCACTATTGTTCAAGATAAAGTTCTGGCCCTGATTCAGGTGAGGCAGTGGTAAACCTGCATGCATGTAGTCTGTATTTGCAGAAAACCTGTTCTTTTTAGATGGTATTCCTTGCAATTGTTATCAGAACAATACCGTCACCCAGTGTTCTAGTCTTTTATTTTTTTCAAGAGAAGAAGAACGCTTTTCGACTGCTATTGCTGGGGAAGTAAAGGGACATTTTTAAGCTGGTGTTTATTTGTGCAGAATTCTGGTCTGTCAACCCCAGGCAGTCAGTGAAGCACACTCCCCCAGGACCTCAGCCTGCGCAGCTCAGGTTACAGCACCGATCTCGTCTCAGGTGTCCCTGTAAGGCTCACCGGGGCTGCTCTTGTTACCCCTTTGAGAGAAACCAAGCGACTGCAGCTTGGACTCTAGAGATGGTACCATGTAACCTCGTGCTAAACATCTGTACGAAAATATTGTCCGGCTCAGGAAGCTTTAAGGGGGAAATATGTGTTTAAGGAACAACGACTATCGAGATTTCTTAAATGGCTATTTTGACATGGAGTTGAGGGTGTTTTGCTTTGGTTTCGGCTCATGCCGGAGAAAATGCATGCTTTCACTCGTCCGATGTGTTTTGTAACATTTGGAAATTTAATTCGGTCCGTGAACCCGGTCTTCTTTTTCCAGACAAGCGAGTTTTTGTCATGTTTAACCCAGTTTTATTCCTGTCAGGCCAAGAAGCCTCTGTCTAGACCATCAGCTTTGATATTCTTCCCAAACCCGCTATGACCAAAATTAGGGTTTGAAATTGGTATTTATTTTTAATGTCAGTTTGACGTCGCCCAGAAGAACACCTCTCATTTAAGAACTCAAAAGGTTGTTTGTAAAAGTCTGTCTTATGTTTTGCAAAGTCCCATCAGAAGTCCGGCCAGTAGTATTTGTTGCTTTTTTGACTGAAACTATTGAAGGCAGACAAACCAAAGTCATCAGAGAACAAGGCTCTTTTACTAATCATGTGTGCCTCGCTTTGTTTGCTGCGTCAGCTCCCCCTTTTATCCGTTCCTCCTTCCAGCACAGCGTTGCCACATTTTTCACGTTCTAAATGCCTGTCTCCTGCAGGCGTGGGCCGACGCGTTCAGGAGCAGTCCAGATCTCACGGGCGTAGTCCAAATTTATGAAGAACTAAAGAGGAAAGGCATAGAGTTCCCCATGTCAGACTTAGAGACCCTGTCACCTATACACACTCCTCAGCGGGTAAGTGCCAACCCAGCGTCGTGATCGGGACAAAAGAGGAGAGTTCCGCTGTCACCTTGACAAATTTATTTTCTGATTCTGTTTGCAGTCAGCGTCTGCCCCGGAGGGAGACTCGGTCCTACATAAGTACAGCACTGTCCCCCAGCCTGCGCCACACGCTGTCCCCCCGACCTACACACCCGCTCAAGTCCCCAACATTCAAGCCACTGGATCCATTAACCCCACGCCTGAACAGGTAAGGGTGTTACTCCTATTTACACTCTGAACACCGTGCGCTCACTCTGCAGCAGCATTTAGTTCTTTTTTTAGCAGATAAATCCCCCATACATAGCAGACAGTTAATGAGCCAAATGCAAATACTTATGTAGACCAAAGAGCATTTACGTACTGCTTTGCCTTTTCAACAGGCCAATCACATTTTTTTGCATTTATTCCCCAATTTATGCAAATCATTTGTCTACATAAGCACACCTTGACTCCACATTCTAGCATAAATGTCATGTGATGGGCAATTTTTCTGAAAATCGAAATGAAATCGAGACGCATTGCCTTTTTTTTGTCGGTGAATCTGTCCATTATTCTAACGGCTCAGTATTGTGTGTTAAAAAAAACAAACAAAAAAACACTTACATTCCTGCACAGCTGTGGCCCCAATAGGCAATCACTCATTTTCATTTCCACATTTATGTTTAAAATGAAAACGTAAATTTGAATAGCTTGTATGCATGATTGTCATGCCAGTGATAGACCGTGTTGCTATTGGCATCGGTATCAGTTCATAAATAGCTATGGCGCAGTCACTGTACTCCCTGTACCTCGCACGTGTTTCAAATAAAACCATAAATATATGAGCCTGTGTATTAGTTGGATGGCTTACATACATGGCACTAGGCCCGATTTGATATAAAACACATGGAGCAAGCGGTCTCCGCTCCATCTCTCTTGAACCTGAAAAAGGTTCAAGATCCCTGCTGTAGTTGAACCAACCCGAGCTGGGTCTTCCAGAGCGACTCCCATTGGTACTGAATGACCGAGCTTCTGTCTATGGTCTAGATTTGCCGGCTGCGCAGCGAGTTGGACATAGTGCGTGGAAACACTAAGGTCATGTCGGAGATGTTGACTGAGATGGTCCCAGGACAGGAGGATGCCTCTGACTATGAGTTACTGCAGGCAAGGACTCAACCTTATTTTTCTGTCTACTCATCAGTGTTCACATTTTTAGATGCTTATTTTTATGTTTAATAAATACTCAATGCAGCCACAGAGTGATGAGTTCATTTTTGTGTGCGTTCGTGTGTGTGTGTGTGTGTGTGTGTGTGCGTGCTTGCGCACTATCAGGAGTTGAACAGAACTTGCAGAGCCATGCAGCAGAGGATAGTGGAGCTCATCTCCTGTGTTTCCAACGAGGCCGTGACCGAGGAGCTCCTCCATGTAAACGATGACCTCAATAACATTTTCTTGCGCTACGAAAGGTTAAAATATACTCACTCACACACACACACACACACACATGCAGTACAACCTACACGCTAGTGCATGTGTGCTTAGATGCGGCGTGATATACCTGTTTCATTCATTTCGTTTTCTTTTGGGTCCAGGTATGAAAGGTTCAGGTCCGGAAGGTCTTCGGCTCAGACTGTCAACAACGGGGTGAGTCGTCAGGTTGTGAAACACAACACACGAAATTCTTTGATCACCAACTTACATTTGCTGTCTTTCTCCTTCATTCATTCTGCTAGTTTGTCACTCAATGATTTGAGCACCTGTCAGATTCATAGTCAAAAACCAAATCTGAAGATAATGGATTAGTCACTGATTTTCATTATATTTAAAAAAAGACCATATTAAATGCAAGATAAATATAAACTAATTTTATTTTTTGTTGTAGCTATGAATAGAGCTTTCCCAGCAGTGGCATGGCTCTCACACCGGGGAAGGTTACATTCTTGTCCTATCCAGTAGGGGGACACACAGGTTGTGATTACAACTGAAGTCAATGCAACCTTGACCGTATTCAACAATTGATGCATGTAGTTCCTGTCAGTCCAACGGGGAATTCGAAGCAGGCCTCTCAAAGGCATTCGCACAACACGGTTCCCACACTTCTTGGAAAAACCTGGAACACTTGACTAATTTTTCAAGTAATGGAAAAAGCATGTTAAAGTGACGGGAACATGGCAAATGTTCCCCTTGAAAAACGATCTGAAATGAATCTTGTTAAAACCCCCGAGACCATGGGTGTAAGAAATCAAGCAACCGCACTGCATTGTTATTTATTATTTTTTTTTTTTTAAATTAAGTTTAGTCAGTTCACATTCAAGTAAGAGATGCCATTTTGAAAACAAATAAGAAATTGCTTGGAGACAACGTTGAAAGAGGTTATCTATGAAAAAGGAGACATTAGTTAAAAATCGGAGAGGGAACATATTCAAAGCAGGAGAAGGAGAAGCACAATTCCAGCACAATTGGAAGGTAAATTCAATAAAATAAAAAAGTGGGAACCCTCATTATTGGCCAGAACTGAACTAAAAACAGTTATTTGCAATTTGGAATGACTGTATTTGCAAAGTTATTTTTATTCCTAATATTCATCTAACAGATGCCACCTCGGTGCCTCCTCGTCATCTCTACGCCTTTGCTTTACTTAAATGCCCCTCTTGCTCCACAGTGGTTGTGGGTGTATCACATGGCTGCGGTTGCTTCTGCTAAAAGCTTCCTTTGCTCCATATGTATTATTTCGTCAACCCGCTCGTTGTTTTCATTCACGGCGGTACCTTTCCTCACTAAATGCTCCGAAACCGAATTGCAATTGTGCCGGGATAGCAACAAACGGCACATAGGAAAGGCATCCCGTGGAAAGCTTTTTTTTTCCTTTTCTTTTCGGTTCTCGTATTAATTTGGCATGACATGTCTTCCATAGTCGCCATGACATTGTGTCCCCACACAGGCATGTCGATGGTATTCACTGTCTCTTGTTTTCTGTTCCTTTCTGTTCCTCTGTTTCTGTGGCTAGCTGAGACAGGCAAGTATGGACATATTGTCAACCTCCCTCATTGACTTGTGTCACCTGGTAATGTGTTTGTATTTGACCCTCCCTGCACAGCAGCTGTTAAAACAGGGGCAGATAATGTGAACTCGGGCTCCTCCAGTACCTCTCTCACCCAAAACGGCATGCTATTGACTATGTAGCCCCCCTAGTAGGCACTGACACGATCGGCCTGGAGGTAGAAAATCGACCTGTCCCTTTTATCAACCACGTTCTGTTTTTTTGCATCGTCTCAAACAGTCAGGGTTTGGGATTTGCGACACGATCTTGATAGTTACTCCCGCATAAGCCCTAAATCCAGGCTTCCTCCTGTTATGTTTCTTCTTAAGGGGATTTTATGAACCTTGAAGGAAAGTCAGCCCCATGTTTATATGTTAACAAAGCAAAGTTTTGAGTTTCCTCCAAAAAAAAAAAAAAATGTAAAGAAAGACATTTTTATTCAAATGCAGTGTAATTTGGTTTAACCGCATTTTCCTGAGCCCCCTTAAGAAATGATTTTTCCAAAAATCTTTTTTTTTTTTTTTTGTTATCCTCAATCACGGATGATTTCATGCTGTCCCGAGGCTAACCAAGAAAAGAGCACCTTGTGTTAATTTTATTTTAGTATTTTTCAGTGGATAGCCGGGAAGCTCCACATTGCTGAACGCTGGCCTCTCAGAGAAGGCCTTGTTCTCCGCTCATCAGCCTCGAACCTTCTCGCTCCCTCTCTGCAACAGGTCCTGAGCGAGGCCACAGAAGATAACCTCATAGACCTCGGGCCGGCCTCCCCGGCTGTCGTCAGCAACATGCCGAACGCAGCCCCGACCAGCCTGCCGCCGACGGTCACGGCGCCCGCGGGAGGGCCCTCTTCCCCGGCCACGCTGGCCTCCCGTCTGGCTGGACTCGGTAAGACATCCTCCGAAGACGACTAAAGCTGCGATCCTCTTCTGATAATTGGACACTTAAGCACAGGTGACATTTAAATGAAGCCAAAAATATCCTGAAAAGCAGTAGTGAGCGGCGGAGTCAACACTTAAATGGACACTAAGGCGCGAGCGTTTTGCAAGCCCTGTCTTAGAGCCCTTATTTTTTTTTTTTTATCATCACAAAGAACTTCCACAAGCTGTGTCTCCTGGCCCCTTGACAATGCAGTGTATTTCCCAATCCAGACGTGGGCGCAGACAGCGTGAGCAGCACTCTGAGCTCCCTGTCCAACTGTAAGCCTCCGCCTACACAGGACGATTTTGACGTGTTCGCCCAAACCAGGACCGGAGCTCTGTCCGAGCCGCCCGAGAGGTAAGGCTGCACGGGGGACAATGGAACCCAAAAAAAGAGCAAATACCGTCCTTATTACAACATAGGTTTACTTTCTGTCTCAGCGCTACATCAGAAGAAAGCCGTGCTGTTGCCGGCCCGCCTCCCACTCTGGAAGTCCTGCAGCCAGCAGCTGGAGGGGTGAGTCTCAGTCACACACTCTCCTGCCCAGTTGAGGATATAATCTACATATCTAGTCAGATGACATTTGGAGTGTATGCGTCCCCCAGTGCTCTGCTGCCGGGCGCCATAAGAGCACTTACCACATTATTATTTTTTTTTAGTTTAACATTTTTTGATCTCCAGTTTGAGGTGCAAAAGCTACTTTTCCAGATTTTGCGTCGCTTCTAAGCACCTAAACTGGCACATGCTGTGCTTTTTTTCTTTTTTTTTTCTCCTTATGATTCACCAACAAAACCTGCACGCACAGTATTCCATCCTATCGTATTTACTGAACGTGGCCTTGTTTCCATAATTTTGATAGTTTACACACTGATCTGTGAGGCGAAAGAGGACAGAATATGAGCCCCTTGTCGCTTATTTTTTAGACACTACACAAATAAAGTCACTTGAAGGTCACTGGAAGCCCCCAGCTTGGCATCAACATGCATCTCTAGTTATTTAGTCCCAGGACGACAGACCTGAATAAGACCCGACCTAAACGTCCGTGCAAATATGGCCTCTCGTAGAGAGAGGACAAACTTTCTCTCAAAGTACCCTCCAACACAGGGGTGTCAAACTCAAATACACAGTGGGCCAAAATTGAGAAGTGGGACAAGGTTGCGGGCCAACATTGATATTTACTGAAAAAAAATCTTCCTCCAGATATAACAATGAACCTTTTCATATGGACCCAAACAGGTTTTGCTTAAAAACTGATTCATAGTGTCATCTAATGTTGTCCTTGGTTTATAGCCACATTGGCTCCACATACAAGACAAACAGGTCTGTCTTCTCCATATGTAAACAGATATTTTGCCTCCGACCTGTCCAGAAAGCCCCTGTTTTCTGCTTTTTCGTCTTTTTTTCGGAGGAGTAGAACGATGCCAGTATCAGCATAAGGTCGCTATGAATACTGTCAACCGAAGAGAGGGCGTTTATGGGCCCTGTTGGGATCTTTGCACCAAAACACCAGTAGAGCATTCTGGGATTTGAAGCGTCAGCAGTACATGCACTGCAGGCTATAATACCGGCGGGCCAGCTTTAATAGTCATTTGGTATGGCTTCGTGGGCCAAATATAATTACACTGTGGGCCAGAGTTTGACACCTTTGCTCTAACAGTTTTGATTGTAATAATACACAGTCAGACTCAAATGTAAGGTGTTTGTTTGCACTATACCTGTAAACAGTGATTATCCAGTGATCAAAAAACTATTACATCACTCCGCTTAAAGATAAATGTATGACACATGAATTCATCTTTAATGCATAAATGTAATCTAAAATTAACATGCAGTAGGTTAATCCCCTTGAGTCCCTCTCTTCAGGACAGGCAGAGTAAACGCATTGAATGCGCTTCTTTGTTCATTTGCACCCTACTTGTGACCCTTCAGCCTTGTGCAGCACTTCAATGGAGGGCTCTCAATAAATATATTTATTATTAGTGTTAATTTAAAAAGCTGCAAGAAATTATTACGAGTATGAACCGGAGACAAACTGATTTTTAGCCAGTTTTCCGAAAAATCAGTGGCAATTTCCTTAAAAAAAAATCAACCAGAAAATTGGTCGGGAGGGGGAAAACGCACATATGTGTGTTCCAAGCATCCACAGCTGAGCACATATTTGGAAAGACGCTCGCAAAACTTAAAAAAAAAAAAAAAAATCACTGTCAATTCACTTGTTGTCATTAGAACGTATAAGTGCTAGGTTAGACTCCGAAATGAAGGGGATCAAAATGAGAACCCGTGACATTCAGCCCTTCAAGTCGTGGAGTTTTCGGTCAACCAAACACGGTCAACAAGCCTGCGTCGGTTGCACGAGATGAAGTCGGACCCGGTTTCGCCGAACGTTTTCTGTGTCCGTGCTCTCCACCTGTCCTCTTTGTGCTCCACGTGACGCCGCCTCCGTGCATTTTTAGCCGACCTTCTCCACCCACCCCTGCGACATGTTGTTTTTTAAGTTGCATTTGAGTTAACCCTTTAATTTCTGAACTCCTATTTCTTGTTGTGTTTGGGGGCTGGATTTTTGGTTTCTTTTGTGGCTTTGCCGCCCCTCCCCCCTCCGGCCACCTGTGGCGGTCTTCATGTTGCCCCCCCCCTAGGGTGTTGGAGGCCAGTCCTCTGTCATGGATGACATTGAGGAGTGGCTAAGTACCGACGTGGTGAGATCATCATGATTTCTTTTTTTGTCATCTCTGCATTTGTTTTTACCTTTTCCTCCCTGTCATACCTCTCTTTAAATGGCCTTTCATGCCAAAAAGTAACATTTAACTTTTTCCCCCGCTTGTTTGACCCATCATAACATCCATTTTTGTGTTTTTCAGTCACTAATTGTGTGTTTTTGGCACCGACTGACATTAACATCTCTGCATTTTGTGAGAATGAGCACGATGCCACAGGTAGTCCTCAATGTTGAACATCTGCAGACACAAAGTAGGTCAAGCTCCCCCTGGTGGCAGAACTCTGCCGGTACCAAACCCGGCTGCTAAAAGTTCCATTGCGCAATTCTGACAGCAGGCGGATTAGGGGAATTAATTCTCCACGCTCGGGTTTGTTTTCTCTTGTTTAGTTTATTTATACGCTTACATTTGACAGCCATACAGAAGAAGAATCAGAAACAGGTAAAGCAAAACCTGTATTATGCAGTCACACTCACACACCATCTCGTTTTCCAATCCCAGCCAAATTGTCAAAAAATCAAAAGACCGCTGCCGCTCATTTTTACAAATGCAAAGTTGTGTTGGGTTGTTGTTGCATGTTCTTGTTTTTTGGGGAAACACATCGGTGGATTTGCGGGTTGTCGGCGTTTAGTTTAATTGCGCCTTGCTCGATTTGGGGTGTTTGGTAACAGGCAAGTGCGCACACGTCTGCTGTGGAGGGATTGTTTGAGGCGTGTGTGTTTCCATGTGGCTCGCGGTGTGTCAGTTGTTTTGCGTGACTCCTCTCTCTTCCTCAACAGAAAGGAGATGAAGGTGAGGAAGGCGTGACAAGTGAAGGTAAGAGCCACTGAATATCTAATCACAACTAAGGGATGCATATTATGTTCTCACCTTCTCGCTGATCCCTTAACACACATTGGATATCATGTGGCAAGTATGAAAGAAACATATTAATGACTTCCAAAGCCAGCACACCTTGATCATTCAGAATTTGTACGCATGATAATTAAGATGAATACAGAGAAATTCCAACCTTTATGAACTTTAAATTACACAGATTGTATCTGTGAGATATAACAAGCATCATAATTTCCGGACTATTGAGCGCACCTGAATATAAGCCGCACCTGTTAAAAATAATTTTGGCGTACATATATAGGCCGCTCTATAAGCTGTAGGTGTCGACGCTGTAACATGAGATATTTACACAGAAACATTTTCTTTTTACTTTTAATTAAATACATAGCGGTAAAATCCACAAATCCGTAATGGAAATGCTTTTTTCTGAACAGTGGCTGTAACACGGCCGATGAAAACGTTTAATAATAAATAACACAAGGAAAAGTCCATCCATTTTCTATCCCCGCTTTGTCCGACTCCAGCTGATCGCTATCTTCGTCTTTCCTCCTGCGCCTTAAAACCCATTAAATTGAACAGACTCAGAATTTCATTGGTCCAATTCAATGAGGCTAAATGAGGCGGCATGAAGCTTCGTAGCCCAGAAAAAAATCCAAAAATCCAATTCAAAGCATGTGGTAATTTTTGTATTCGAGGTGATTCCAAAAAAACAACAAAAATCTGTCATCTAATGTTGTCGTCTTCTCATCGTCTTGTCATGTGGTGCAGCGATTCATTAATCAAGTAACGGTCGGCTCCCCGGATGGACGCGGGAACACGTTTCTCCAGTCCATTCACATTCGCGGCCGTCTTTTTTTTCTTTCCTTTCCTTCATCGCCGCAGAGTTCGACAAGTTCCTGGAGGAGAGAGCCAAAGCGGCAGAGCTGGCCCCCAGCCTACCGTCTCCCCCTAGTGGCGACCCGGGCGCGGCGCAGGGCACCCCCAGTCGCAAGAAACCGGAAAGACCGGAGGATGCTTTGTTCGCCATGTAGACCTTCCGGCCGCCTCCCGCCTCCTCCCGCCTCCCTCCGCCCCTCGATCGCCGACCGGCTGAGCAGCATCATCATCCAGGAACAGACTGACCAGACACTAAAACACATCGCAGCTCCGTTCACTCACATCAGCAACTTCCACATGACGCCCCCCCCCGCCGCAAAAAAAAAAAAAAGGGAACCTTCCATCCGTTCATCCGTCAGCAGACGAAAGGGAAAAGCTCACAGATTTATTTTGATACGCCGCCAGACGATGGATATCATCCAAGCGACCAGCGCGGGAGACACTGAGGCAGCCCCGGTCCTTCGCTGTGTTCCAAGAAACTCGCCCCTCTTCGGACTGCAGAGCTACGTGTTGCAGCTTCACCCGTCTTAGCATTTCTTTGAAAGAGGCGTCCCAGAACGGAGGAGGAGTCTCGAAGCACGACGGTTATTTCGTTTTTTATTAACAAACAAGCACACTACTATCACATAAAGTACAAGCAGGCGCACTTATCATACCTACCAGAATATTATTATTGTTTTGTTTTTTGTTTTTTTTTGGGTGTTTGTTTTGTTTTAGTCTCTTGGCAAGTCAGTCTGCGTTGAATTGTAAATCTGTAAATGACAAACGTGGCTTTGTGTGTATATTTAAGCTACATATGTATGAAAGAGATTTAATGTTGATTTTTTCTGGAAAAAAAAAAAGGGTTTTTGGAACGGGTCCATGTTAAATGCTGCTTTATCACCAGGGATGTTCCTAATCGTGGCCTCCGTCTCTCTCAAGAAAAGGGATTAGTATATGTGATTTACTAGAAAATAATTTTGAGCAAAAGAAGGGACTTTAGTTTTGTGACTGGTGTAACTGTGCAGAGTTCTAACGTGTGTTTATTGACCTTCAGCTAAATCCGCCTCTACGTGTCGTAGATTTCTGTCCAAACTGCCGTCTCCTTAAAAGTTGGTCAGGGCAAGTTTTTGCTGGGTTGGTTTAGTCAGGTGAAAAGCCGCTTCAGTCTTTATTTTGAAATCGTCAGAGAACGTCCCTGTACGACTCAATGAGTTTTGTCAGTTGGACACGCATGCCAGGGTTCCCACATGTTAAAAATAAAAAAATCCTCAGTCACCGGGAATCGGTAAAAATGCCACAAATGTCCTGGAATATATGCCGTTGTCCTGAAGATTTTTTTATTTTGCTGTTTTCCAAAATAAAGAAGGGAGACTTCCCCAAAAAAGGAGTTAAGTCTTACTGGAAAACAAGTAAGAAATGACCGAAAAGGGAACCGTGGTTAAGATGAGCTTCGAAATTGGTTTTGACATGAGAGGAAAGCTAAGAATAAATTATTTATGGAATTGACAAGAAAGCACATGATGAAAGGAAAATTACCTGAAACTGAGGCTCACAAAAAGGGAGTGGGAATCCTGCGTGCTGCGTTCACTGACAGCTGGCATTTATGTGTGTTTGCTCCTCTGGAGTTGAGTTTAAAGGACCAAATGATTCCCTTCCTTTTGGGTGCGAGAGGAAGGAAGACGACGGAAGTCGACTCCGGTTGGAAGTCCCAGACTTCGATATCACGACATCCAACGTTTGCACTCCATTCCCGCGCCCTGTCTTGCTGTCTCTTTCTTTTTTTTTTGTTTTGTTTTTGAATTTCTCCATCGCCGACATCTTAAAAAGGCCTGACCTTTTGGCCCGACATTTGTTTTTCTGAAATGAGTTTCGCCATGAGACGTTTCTTTTCGAAACCCAACATGATCGCGACAAGCTTCGAACAAGCGCACTTTTTTTTTTTTTTTTTTTTCCGACAACCACATTACGTTTCGGACTCATGCTGTATATCAATTTGGACACTTAGCCAGGTGTAATAAATGACAAATGTTTGGAAATATTTCAGCATAACTGTAGAAATAATTTATTCAGCGCTGTTTGTTTTTCAGAGGAGTATTTTAAAATCATTTTATTGTATAAAAAGAAAACTATGTAGAGACATTATTTTTTTTTGTTGTTGTTTAGGTATTCATTGTTTTACTTTGCTGCTGGCTAATGTATCTTATGGTGTGTGTGCGTGCGCGTGCGTGTGTGTGTGTGTCTATTGTGTTGGTTGACCGTGTCCATGTAGTAAAACATATGGCCACAGTTCATAAGGGCAAATTATCATTGATTGTGAACAACAGCAATGATTAGTAGTGGCAAAGAGAATGGCAATTCTCCCTAGAGCCCGACCGATATGCAAAGTGCGCAGCGTCTCGTGCCGTCCGCTTATTTAAATAATATTTGAGTCAACCTCAGAGATGTTGCACTCCGTGTAACGCCGACACCGAATCCGTTAACCGGGCTTTAAAAATCAAAGAAATGTCAATTTTCAAAAGGTGAAGAAAAGCGGCCGAGATATCGCGGCGTTGACATCTGGAAGATGTTTGGTTCTCAACGGAGCAAAACTCCCCCATGGCGCCATCCAACTCCCGATGTGCCGTTGGATGGTTCGGCGTCACGGCCTTCTCCGCCGGCCGACGACGGTTGTCTACCTGGATATAAGAATATTGTAGACCAGATAAGCTCCTCTGAGTCTTGAACGTTGGCTGAATGCTGTATCTGTCGGGCTCTAGTCCATTCATCTCACGGCGGGCGCATATTTTTCCTGGAAACGCTGTCCGACACCAGATGGTAAAGACAGGTTTAATTAACCGACTTACGACGAAGCGTTGACGTTGCACATTTGAAAGGAAAGGATCCTTTCTCTTTGTTTTTCTTGTTTTTAAGTGTGAAACCTGTGTGTGTGTGTGTGTGTGTGTGTGTGTGTGTGTCTGCCGTGCTGTAACCCGAGTTGATTTAAAAAAAAAACAAAAAACCCACGTTGCTCCTCTCCCCGATCCGCCTTTTGAGTTTATTTCCTCGTGAGCTGAGGATGTGTGACCGAGCGTCGCCGCCTCAGAACCCGTTTGGCGGAGGAACAACCCTGTTCCTCTGCACGTCACTGGATCCCGAGAAGAGAGATGCTGTGCTGTGTGACTGCTCCTCTCCTCCCCTCTTTGTGTACTTTGACTTCTGCATGACCTCTAATAAAACATTAGCAGTATGCAACCCTCTGCGTTTTTGGCTTTATGTGCGGCGCCGCCCACCGCTCCTGCAATCCTTCGCCTTGATTCCTCTTGGGTTGGCACGAGCTGACCTGTAGTAAACCCTCTCCATTAACTTCCCCCTCCACCTCCCGCCCTACGCCGCCTCTCTCCGGAGACCCGCGGGCCCCACGACAGGGGCTTCCCTATTGGTCGTCCCGAATCGCCCCATCCAGCAACATGGCCCCCTCGCATTCTCCCTCCGTCACTGGAGGGACCCTTTTTTTTTTTCCCGGTCAAAGAGAATGAGGGGTGTGTCGGCCAGCGGAGGGATACACGCCACCGCGCAGGATCCCCAGATTTTTTTTTTTGCAACCGCTCCCCGGCATGTTAAAAGTGCATATCCACAGCGGAGCGGAGGGCGGATTGTTTCTCGGGAAGGTAAATGGATGGTTTTGCGTTAGAAATCCGACCGGCGAGGGCAAACTCCGGCTTTATATCAAATGAGAGATTGAACTGAAAACAAAGGGGATCAAACCGAGAGAGGGACCATGTGTTGTTTGTGGCTGCTATGACAACCGGTGTGCAGAAATTAATTTCACAATTTGACTTTTAAAGACACACTGAGCGTGTCTGATGGTATGTGTTTGTTTTGAACTGCTTGGAAGTTTTTATTTTTGTTGTTTTTTTTTTTAAACAGAGAATCAACTTTGGGGGTGATGCCTCCGCACGTGCGCGGAGTTAGCGCTCCCTGCGGGGCCGACGTGCCTTGAACCCTAAAGGCCGTCACCCCCTGAGCAACCGAATGTCTGCTCCTTCTCCGATTTCAAAAAAGCAAACATGTTTATCCTTATTTTGATATATTTCAGGGACGTGTACTGTGAAAATGTGCCTTCCTGGCCGGAGCTGCGGTGCATTGTAGTTGCATTGCATGTGACGCTGACACGATGCAATGCTCCTGCCCTGCAACGCAGAGCTGGGTCCCAGCGCCGCCACGGGAGGACGCTTCTCCTCGGCGGACAGAAGGGAGCAGCATTGCCTGCTCTTCATCCACGTGGCTGGACGTTCGAACGGCGGCCGTGCTTCTTCCCCACACTTTACCCGGAAAAGGTGCTTCCGGTTGCTGCGCGGCGTTCAAATGCAAGGAGCTGCGGATCAATATGCCACAGGCTCGGGTGTGAGGTTATGCTTGCAGGTATTCTTGTATTAAATTCCAAAATCAGCCCTGGTGTTTTATTTGACATCATAACATGAACGTAAGTGTATGTTTACACTGAAGCCTAAAATCACCTTTGGGGATGCATTTATTATTATTATCTTCCATTTCTCTCCTTTCTTTCTTCTCCTCTAACAAGATTTCCTCTATGAGTTTTCATCCGGGTTACGCCCGGCCTTTGAGTGGCTCCCCTCAGGTTGCAGACTTTGCTGCCCTGCCTGCAAAACTCAGAAGAGAAGGGCAACCTTTGTCCCAAGAGCCGTCCAACTCTTCAACTCTCAGCAACCCTGCAAACCCCTCATCACCTTACCAACCCCCCCACCCCCACCCCCCGCCAAGTGTAATGCCACTCATGATATATTTATTATATAAATGCAGAGCGAGCTACTTATTTACAATTTGCACTTGCAATTTGCAATTCTGGACAGTCATTTATTTATACATATACATAGATATTAAAAAATTAAATAAAAATATTTATATATTTTTTTAATTCAATTTTATTTATTTATTTTTTATTAATTTGTATTTATTTTTTATCTTATTTTATGTTCACAATTTGATGCTGCTACCCCATGTGCCCACCAATTGCCCCTCAGGGACAAATAAAGTCTTTTCTGGTTGGTTGGCATGGCCCACTGAGGAGTGCATAATATTTCAGCAATTCTGATTTTTTTTCTCCTTCCTTCATTCATTCATTCATTCATTCATTCATTCAGTCATTCATTCATTATCTATCCCGTTTATCCTTCACTCTGGAGGCACTGGAGCTTGTCTATCCCAGCCATCACTTGGAGAAAGACGGGGTTCACCCCCGACCGGGCGCCTGTCAATCACACGTCACATAGGTGGATATAACAATTAACACATCTGGGTAATTTCTGGTCTCCGCTGAACCTCCTGCATGTTTTTGGACGGTTTGGGGCAAACGGGGAATCCGGAGGAAACCCGGGGAGAAAAAGAGTCCACACAGAAAGGCCCCGTGTTGGAATTGAACCAGGTTCCTGTGAGGCGAAAGCCATTAAAACCTGAGATCTGTTTTTGGATGTTGCTCAAGTCTGGCTTAATATAAAGTATTTCCCAAATCCAAATGGAGTTTTTTTTTTTAGTTTTGTCCTGTTTTTTTTGTTTCTTCAGGAAAGGACCGAAGGAGTCGCGGCGGGGTGTTGGACGCGTGAGCGTGCCGAACCCCCTCTCGTGTAAATGGCGTGTTTACCCAATGAGAACTGACAAATTCAAACAGATATTATACATTTGAATGTCAAGCCCTTTCATTTATTAAACCGCCTGCTTTCCATTTTACCCCCCCCTGCTCCCCCGCCAGACGCCCTCCAGTCAGAGGGTCCGCCGCGTTTCCCGTCCTCGTCGCCACTCCCGAGCCGAAGCCAAATGTAAACACGTCGCCCCGCCGCCGTTGATTGACGTGCGACGTTGATTTCTCATTACGATCGCGCGCTCGGAGCCGGACGAGAAGGAGGCCGAGGCGCTGGCGGTCAGGAACGCGCCCGCTAAATGGCAAAGGCCAGGGATGTGTGTATGTCACAGACCCCGGGGTGTTTCACTGATCTTCATTAGCTGGGAGCTCATAATGATTTTGGTCTTTGCTGAGCCGCATCCGGAAAAACACAGCGAGGTGATATTCATGACCCGGAGGGAGAAATCTCAACTCAACAACACGCATCAAGTATTTCTCTTTATCCTGATAATCCTCGCACCAGCACTTCCGGTCCAAACGAGCCATTTTATTTACCGTTAACCATTTCCTGTACCTTCTTTGTAAATTACTTTATTTATGTAATTTAGTTACATATATTATAAAGTATATATAAAGTATTTATGTATAAAGTATAACTCTGACAGGAAGAAGCCCCCCAAACCCAAACCCTGGGAAAAAAATGGGAGAACGTTATCGTGCACGCGATGGGACGGAGGGAACCAAAACGGTGAGGTTTGACGGGAGCCGTTCGCCGCGCCGGTAGCGACACCGACAACGTGATATGTGCACTGACTTTTCGGGCCTGACTGACGCGCGGCTTTTCTTTTTAGCCGCCTCAAAAGACCCCTGTAGCCTCGGAGCACTTTATGCTAAGTTAATTTATCCAAATATATCCGCGGCGGCGGGGCGGCGGCGGCCTGCTAGTCAACATCAACAACTTTGTTAATGGAAACTTGCTGATCCATAAACGTTTGCGCGGCTGCATATGTTTGCTGGGGGGCAGCTCACGTATGAATGTTAAAAACCTGCAGATCGATGAGGAGGAGGGGGGTTGCAAAAAAGGCATAAGGTGCGTTTAATTATAATTGCATCAGGGTTTGTTGTTGGTGTGTGTGTGTGTTTGTGAGGGGGGAGCCCACCCTTCCTCTGTATTTAAATAGGGTCACATCTCGGCCTCACCTTGCAAGTGTTGCGCTATATTAAATGCCACTCATGTTAAGTGTGTTGAAACCCGCCCGCGATGTAGTCACGACAAAATATAAAGGTTAAATTGAAAAATGTCCCTTCAACGGCGCGGGAGCAAGCCGTGATTGATCTCCCTTGTAGAGGAAATAAATATGATTTTTTTTTTTTTTTTTTCATTAGGAGTCTTTAAGTGTGTGTTAAAAAATAAGCCGCTACAATAAGGAGCAGCCGGGTTAGGATTTAAGTGTCAGTCAATCAAGATCTCGAAAGGTCAGCGGGGAATGTGTTCGGCGAGCGGAGGGACTCACGGCGGGCCTTTTAAAGCGCCGTTACGACCGAAAAACGGGCGCCGCTAATGACAGCGGCAAAGCTGAGCTCCTCGGGGAAGATGGGGCCGAGAGGCTAGCAGGCTACGAGCTAATGCTCTGCAGGTTGGGGGCCCTTGTCTGTGCACGGAAAGAAGACGAAAGGATGGGCTGCGAAAGGCAAAAAAAAAAGCAAAAAGCAAATTATTGAAGAATTTGTCCTTCCTAAATAAATCTCATACATCACATTCTTTCTTGGTTCGGATTTTCGCGGACATGTCCTCCGATTCCTCGGGCTCCCTCGCAGCAGGAGTAACAGACACTGAGCATTTTCATTTTTATTCCCATCCATATTCTCACAGATGTATCGGACTGACTGGCTCATACATGATTCATAGGTGGATTTATTGAACATTCCATACCTTAAATAACGCCTATATTAATCGGCAGCGCTATATGTTTAATTGTGTGTGATTCATTTCTGCAGATTTCCAGAAAATGATGGGATTATTATAACATGAGTTTGCTTGTTTTCAGAAAAGCCTCGGATGTGTGTGTGTGGATTTCGACGCATCGCGGCTCCTGTTTTGTCTCACACAGACACACACACACACACACACAAGAGAACACGGCTAACCTGGTCTATGATGCACAGACACTGCACATACGGGATCACCACGATATGAACGTTGTATCTTCCACGTTTTGTTTCGCCCTCACGCACGCAAGCCAATCGAATCCATCGTACATTACCGTAACCCGTCCATCTCCAGGATCCTCCCTCGTATGTGTCTTCTGGTGTCCACAGTTTGAAACCACTTCCTTCTCACAGAGTCCAGAAATGCAGGTTCAGGTGTTGGGGTTCCAGAACCTGAACGGGAGGTCCGGGGGCCCCTATGTGCACGGGGCCTTGGGGGCATCTGAGCCCGTGCAGAGGGGGATCCGGCGTGGATAGAATGTAGTCAATGCTGAACTTGATCTCCGATTCCGGTTTCCCCTGAACGGGGTTGGAGAGGAGGTGCGCGGGCCGGGGGCCGGGCCTCGCCCTCTCAGGGTTCGAAGGGCAGCGGGCGGAGTCGGCTTCGGGTTGACGGGCGGCGGCGGCGGCGGAGGCGGAGGTGGGTGCGTGCTGAGCGCCGTTGCTCTCCACGTGATGGAAAGGAGTTTCTGACGAATCCCGGAGGCCGATTTTTATGTTCCTCCTGCGCCTACGGCGGCGGAAGTTGCCGTTTTCAAACAGGTCGAGCATGGATTCACAGCCGGTAGCGAAAGTCCAGTAGTTTCCTTTGCCCTTCTCGTTACCCTCTGTCCTGGGAACCTGCGACACAACGGCTCTTAGAAACACAGGGCTTCCAAAATAAATATGGACGTCGTCGGGAAAGGTAAACTCGGGTATCTCTCGCGAGTCAGATTTTATTTATATGACTCCGGAAACCCGACATTCCACAACGGCAAACAGAGAGGCGCAACGCAGGAGACCTTCTGTCTCGACCAGTTGGGTTAGAAAGAGAGAGAAGGACTGAGAAATAAAAAGTAAGAGAGTGATGGAGACAGCGGGGCGAGGACATGTGGGAAGGACGCACACAAATGGTCTTATAATAACGGCAGCTATCACATATATATCATATATAATACAATATATACATACACACATATATACGTGCGCATGTGTATTCATATATTTATACATATATGTGTGTGAGTGTGTAGATATATGTTTGTTTGTTTAATCACATTTCACATTTTCTATCATTTTTGTTTTCATTGTTTCTTTTAAATCTGTATTTTGTTTATATATTTATGTCTGTATGGTGTCCTTGAATTTCAAGTAAGGTGCCTCAAATGTATCATTATTATTGTTTTATACATATATGCATATACATATATATATATACATATGCATATACATATATATATATACATACATATATGCATATATATATACATACATATATACATATATATGTATATATATGTGTATGTATATATATGTATATGTGTGTGTGTGTGTATATATATGTATATATATGTATATACACACATATATACATATTAGCCATATATATTATATATATATATATATATATATATATATATATATATGTAATATATGTATGGCTTTAGATGATCAGCTAATGAGGATGAAATGGTTAAAACGGAGATATTACTTTGCTGTTTTCCTCAAACTTTAGCAGAGGTCATGAGTGAGAAATGGAGAAATGCATAACCTGCCGGTCCACAGATGCCATTTCCTTTTTTAAATAGCGAAAAATTAAAAGGTCAAACTGGGGTCGGAAACGACCCGGCAATTTGCAAATGGGACCTGTAAAAACAAAAGAAACCTTCAATAAAGTCAGGAAAAAAAAAAAGAGAAATGATCATAAATTAGAAAAAAAAAGGATGCAGCAATAGAATAACCAGAAAATTTGCAAAAATAAATAAAATTAAATGTAAAAAAACTGTATTGTTAATATATATACATATATAAATATGAATAGATATACACACATATCAGGGTAAAACCTCTTTTACAAACATTGGAAAAATGTGCATACACTCTGGAGGTGGTCTTCAAGCTTTCATGTGTGTGTGTGTGTGTGTGTGTGTGTGTGTTTGTGTGTGTGTGTGTGTGTGTGCATGCACCTTGATGAAGCAGCTGTTAAGGGAGAGGTTGTGTCGGATGGAGTTCTGCCAGGCTCTCTGGTTGGAGCGATAGTACGGGAATCTCTTCATGATGAATTCGTAGATGCCCGACAGAGTTACCCTCTGCTCGGGGCTCTGCTGGATGGCCATGGCGATCAGAGCAATGTAGCTGACACACACACACACACACACACACACACACACACACACTTGAATCCTCAAACTCTTGCATTAAGGCTATCATAAATTGGGCTCCAATTTTCTGAAAGCACACATAATGCTTTGTTTTATGACGGTAAAACGATTTAAACACATCAACAGCTAGAAGTGTGTGTGTGAAGTCATCCCAAAATCACAGAATTCATCAAACACCACTCCAGAACGATGTTAAAATGACTCAAAGTAGAGAACTTTCGGAGGAAATAATCCACACTGTCCCCTTGGATGCCATATTTAAAAACAGCTCCGTCGTGTATCAAAATGAATTTTGAATGTGAAAGTTCCGGTCTCCCCACGTCAAATGAATCAAATCCAAAACGTCTAAATAAATAATCGCTTCGTCTCGGAAGCGCGTTTGGCGACGCCGAAGACCCGGGCGGAGAGTTGCGAAGAAACAGAAGAGGAGTTTACCTGTACGCGGGTCTGCACATCTTTTTGTCGTCGTCGGCGCTGCAGGAGGGATATCCGTCGCCATCGTAGTTGAAGCAATTGAAGGGGTAGTGAGAGTTATCGAACATCTCTGCTCTTTGACCCGCTTGCGGCTCCTGAGACTCCAGCCTGCTGCTCTGCTCGACCAGCTGACTCCCTCTGAGCTGCTGGTGACGGCTGCCTGCCTGCAGCCCCCCGCTCCCCTCCTCAGCCCTGATGCTCTCCAGGAATGGCTGCAGGTCCCGAGTCCACCTCTCCTCTCTTTTGGAAAGCCGCTCCCGACCCTGCGCTTTTGTGACTCCCTCCATGCTTCTGAGCCGCATCTCTTTACACCCTTTTCTCATTTATCTTTATTTCCAGCGATGCCCGCTTTTTTTTTTTCCCGCACCCAACCCCACGGACGCGGTAATAAGTCCACGGCGTTCTCATTGGACGCTCCTTGTCGTTCTCACATTCTTACCGTTTCTTCGTGCCGTCATTCAAATGAATCGCTATTTCGAGGATTTCAAGTGATGCCGATCGTCGCTTCGAGTAAATAAAGGATTCATGTTCCAACTTTATTGGCCAAAACATATACACAGTGCACATATTGGGCGTTATTTTGGTTTGCATTGCACTGTATACAGCATTTTCATGAATTATTTCATGAAATAAATGAACATGTTTTACATTCAGGAGAATTTCTCCCGTGAAATTCACTATTCACTATATCTGTGAGTTGCTTAAGGTGTTTATGGTTTCTACCAAAACATACTGGATGACGACGTGCCAGAAATAGGATGTGGTGTTTGTGAGTCAAGAAGGCGGAGCAGGATACGTTTTGTTTTGTTTTTTTTTTCCTCTCAGATGTGTGTTTTCATCCCCTCTCTGGCCCGTTATCTTGGTCTGGCTTCGGTTGAGCTGTCCACAGATGACAAACCCTGGTTTCAGATCTTTTCCGGAAAGACGTCTGCGATCGGTCCTCTCGTTGTCATACTGACGACAAGGGAGACAAACTCATCGGTCTGTCCGGTCTGTGGCAGGATTGTGACGATATGATATCGATCCTTGATAAATGATACAAAAATATAAATTCACTTTATTCAGTATTTCATCCAGTCGTCCACCCCTCGGTCTTGATCACCTTTCCCAAATCAGGTGTGCGTGTTTTCCTTCGTCCGCTTCATGCCGGTCAGGTCGGTTGAATTTTCCAGAAAGGAGTTATCCTTTGCGCTTTGTTTTTTTTAGAACTTGTTTAGTAGTTAACTTGACAGAAGTTCAGATTTTTTTTCACTTCTATGTACGGTGACCTTTTCCTCATTGAGATAGTCTCCCTTTCATTCTCGGACCGGTCACCACTCTGGGCTTTCCATGTTTATATCTAAATTTTGAATGTTTACCAATGCATTTTTAGGCTTACCTGCACTTTGTGAGTTGCACACCAAGCTGCATTAGATTGTCTTATTTCACTGCCAACATCTTTCATATTTATAATAATGTTTACTCTCATTATTTCTTATCGATACATATCCAAATGCACGGCAAAGGAGGAATTTCACCGTTTCGACAACGCGCACGTGACGATAAACGCCTCGAGTCTTGAACCTTTAGCATTCAGCACATTTTCATTTCATTTTCAACTGTTTTTATATGAGAAAAAGGTTAATTTTTGCATTTGTTTGAGGATCAGTAGGCTTTTTACTTAAAATAGATACATCTTGGAGGATAAAGATACAGAGAAATTAATGTTAATTTCAGAATTTTGTTCAGATTTTTAGTCAGAACAACATTTTGTGTGCTGCTCCCGCTGCACTTGAGGTCGACCATATCCATAACAAGGCCGCATATAGAGCCATACAGGCGTTCTCTCACTCGCAAGGCCACATGTAGGGACACACATCTGGACAATTTAGGGTCTCCAATTAACCTCCTGCATGTGTTTGGGCTGTGGGGGGGGGGGACTGAAGGAAATCCCTGCAGATACAAGGAGATGGTGGAGACCCCACACAGAAAGGCCCCTGGAATTGAACCGGGGACTTTTCTTTTCGGAAAAATAACGTCCCCGTCCCAGACATTCTCCCGGTAGCGGCGCGGTTTGTCTGCCCCTGTCGCGGGTGTGCGTCCTCCGGCGGGAGCCTGGGTGGTCCGTCGCTCCCGCAGGCCTGCGGGCCTTTATGTTTTATTTTTGCTTCTTTTTATAGTCTAATCTCTGCAACCGTACTTAAAACAGCCAACCCCCCCCCAAACCAACAAAAAAAAAAAAGCTTTTGCATCTTTGTTTTCTTTTTCTCTCTGTTAACTCTTTGGGGGCGTGTGTGTGTGTCCACTCTGGCAGACGTTTAGTCAACAACGGGAAGTTTTGTAGATGCTATCTATAATGCCCTGTAATGGCCATAAATTGTTTCCGTGGCTATAAAACAGGGGGATGTGTATTTTGAAGGGCTCTTAACAGGGCAATTGGAAGTCTCCCGTGAGGCGACAGAGGCAGGGAAAACACCCCGAGGTCTGCCGGGCCGCTGTGTGTGGCCCGCCAGACCCAGCCGATGACTAAACTCCCCGATTCATTTAAATGTGAACATTAAAAAAGTGGGCAAAACTGCTGCTTTGACACGTCAGCCTGAGGAGGAAGGTTTCCTCCGTCGGTATCGACTCAAAACAGCCTTGAGACCATCTTGGTTCGGGAAATTTTATGGGGTTTGGAAGAAGTGAGACTTTTTTTGTGATTCCTGAACCGATGTCGAAAACAGAATTGATAACTATTTAGACGGGTTGTTATCTATATTTGTGTCTCAATACTACTCTTTTGTTGTTGATCCATTTTTAGTGCTTTTTGAATTTGTCAGAACTGGATAATCGGAAAAAGTCGCTTTCATTTTTCGCGTGGTCTAAAATTCGAGTGATCTACCCCCACAATGTTTTGTTAAATAAGTGAACGTATTATACAAAAGCACCATGTCCCAAGGGTTAAGGATAGTAATCCAGAATTATGTAAAACATTGCAGTATGTGGATGATATTTCATGTTTTTTTTTTTCTGAATATGCTTTGTATTTGCTAATAAACCCCTGTCTGATCTGGGCTGACGGGGTCAAGGTTTGATCAAGATGATTTTATTGATTGCACTTTCACGGCGCTGTCTCCTTCTGTATCTCTAAGCTCAAACACACACACACCCCATCTCGGCATCCCCGGAACGCGAGTGTGTGTGTGTGTGTGTGTGTGTGTGTGTGTGTGTGTGTGTGTGTGTGTGTTTCTATTCCTGACCTGAAGGACATCAGGTCAGCTGACTCAGATTGGTTTAAACTCCCGTCTTATAACATCCCTTTATCTCACAACCTTGTGAGCCTTTCCTCTGCTTGGGTCTTTTTTTATTTTTTAATTTTACTGTCTTGCAGTGGAAGTCATGGGGAAACTGTACTTTCTGAAGAAAAAGGCTCCAGAAATACAGGACTGTCTCAGAAAATTAGAATATTGTGAAAAAAAAAAACAAAAATGG
The DNA here is from genome assembly GCF_037954325.1 of Fistularia commersonii. Taxonomy (NCBI): domain Eukaryota; kingdom Metazoa; phylum Chordata; class Actinopteri; order Syngnathiformes; family Fistulariidae; genus Fistularia; species Fistularia commersonii. The sequence continues at coordinate 7,156,015 of NC_141316.1, forward strand.
CTTTTTCATGATATTCTAATATTTTGAGATAGGATTTTTGAGTTTTCTTAAGATGTAAGCCATAATCAGCAATATTAAAATCATAAAAGGCTTGCAACATTGCAGTTGATTTGTAATGAATCATTTTTGTTATTGTAATTGCATTACAGAAGATAAAGAACTTTATCACAATATTCAAATTTTCTGAGACAGCCCCGTAAATACATATCCATAGCGATGGTGAAGATTACAATTATCATATTGTAACACGGTCTTTAGAGCCAATGTTTTGTGTTTGTGACCGCGAGATGTTACAATCACGTTGCCGAATTTCTACTAAAATGTGTGGACGTTCGAACATTCAGCCGAAGGAACGTGAAGCCAACCTTTTCGGACTTTAAACAAACCGAAGGATTCGTGCTCCCTCTCTTTATCTGCCCGGCATAATCGCAGTTGTTTAACTCCAGACGAGGGGAAAAAACAGCTCGAAAAAACCGAGGGGTAAATAGGACCAGTCGGAGGAGAGAAGGTCACGGAATCAGGTTGGTCGCGGCGAGATCAGATAAGCGCCTCCGTGGCTCGCTCCCATGACGAGGCTTCCTCTGCCATCCTGTCTGCGGTGGACTCGACGATTAGAGCTCTTAGTTGCTCTCTGGTCACTCTCTGTCCTTCTGATGATTGTCTCGAACCCAGCTTCCTCCATTCATGTCTGCCTCTGTCTGTGTGTGTGTGTGCGTGTGTGTGTGTGTGTGTGCATGCATTTATGTAAACCAACCGAGTAGCTTTTCCGGGGGCTGTTCTGTGAGGAAAGGTTATCAAAACACAACGGCGTACCAGAAACTGTAAACACGCTTTTGAAAGCCGAGCTGAGATCCGGGGCCCGTTCTCCGCGTCGAGAACGGCTTTACCTGCAGAGCCGGCCCGTGCAAAGCAGGTAAAGCAAAAAAAAAAAAAAAACGTGCACAACTTTCAACCTCGGTGTGTTTCATTTGCTTCGAACACAAGTCACGCCGCGGTTGTTGTTCACAGCAGAAGGAATTCACGCTTCATCGCTGTAATGAAATGCTAATGTGCCGTGTAAAAACCCACGCAAAAAATAACTCAAATTCAAAAACAAATGACCGTTCACACTGAATATATTCAGTCTTTCACGCCCCGTGCAAATTCAGTGCCGTCAATGCCAAAAACAATTCGATCAAAAAGCACGAAAGGGTAAAAAAAAACCCAAAACATTCAATTTATATCACGCCATAGCTAAGACTACACCACGTATGACTCATTAAAAGATTATAGCGCTCCTTGGGTGGATATTTTGGTTTTATCAGTTTACGATGTGACTTCTCCAGATTGTAGTTTGATTGTTTTGGTTCATTGTTACTGCTCTCATTAGCCTTGTTAGCTGAACGCATCGCTGCAGGCAGCTGCTCGCCGCCTGTCGTTCACCACCTGCACAGACTCAGTCGCTCGCCGGTGAACATGGTGGAGCGTTTAGCCGCTAAATTCCTCACTTGTGGAGGACAAAAAAAACGAACCTAAAATTAAAGTGGGTATTAGACGAGGGTTGGGAGCAACTTGTCTGCTCGTGTTGAGTTATCCAGCGGGTACTCTGGACTCGCCTGCAGCCGGCAATCTTTACCCTTATGCATCTCTTTAAAAGGCTTGATTTGAGGTGTTTTATGGAGAAAAAAAATCTTCCTTAGTGTCAGTGTGATATTTATACTTAAAATGATTTACAGTAACACGCGTCATGCCTTAACCGATGTCTATTCTTATCCTCTCAGCCCACTCACTTCCTGCTTGATTTTGTTTATTTTTGTCATTGCTATTGTTACGCTGTTTATGATCCTATCCGTGTTGTTTTTTCTATTCTGTCTATTTATTCTAGGATGCCTTTTGCTATCATCAAATTGTCTCTGTTTACATTTGTATTTATTGATACTTTAACTATTACACTGCTGTGAGAAAAGAATTCCCCCTTTAGAGATCAATAAGGTTGATCTTATCTTATAACCCATCATTCCCCCATAAGGAGCCAGTTGGTGACGGCGGTGATCTCTCGCTAATAATAACAGTGGCGCTAACTTTTCCATGGTAATAGCTTTCTTCTTTTTGTCTTCCCGAAGCTAGCTTTATAGACACGTTCATTCACCTTTTCTCAATGACATCACCTGTTTCCCCATGGTTGAACAAAATAGTCCGCTTTTTTGTCTTGAAGTGTTTCATTTCAGTATTTTTGTGGCGCCACAGAGCTGTTGGATAGCTTTACACCTAGCATAGCGAAGTCAGTGCTTTCTGATCTTCTTAAGCTAAAGTTAGCTTTTGCTGGCTTTCTTTTGACCACCACTCACACCAGGGCCTTTTTTCTGTGTCACAATTTTGTCCAGAGCCCAGGTTGGAGTTTGTACATTTCCTTTTCAAAAAACTTCTCCATCACTGCAATCTCTCACTTGTGTCGCTAATTTCATTGCCGTAAGTAGAGTGGCCATTTGCCACCTCCTGCTACCCACTGACATGGAAGAACATGAACGTGAATCTTCCCGTCACCAGCTTGCAGCACATACACTGCCGATAGCTAATTATTTACAGGTAACAATTTATCATTTAACAGAAAAAAAACGATTTTTTGACCAGTAAATTACATTTCATGGTTGACACTGGCTTGCTGCACAGGTATTCTCAATGGCTAATTATTTACAGGTAACAGTTTATTTTTCTTTATTTTCCAAGCTTTTCCATCAAACCCTATTCTCTGTATCCTCATCTCACACCAACTAACTTCATATCCTCTGTCACCACATCCATAAATCTTATTTTGTCTTCCTCTAGACCTCCAATTCCAGCATCTGTCTATTCACTATACCTGACCCAACCATCTCAAACTAGCTTTTCTGACCTTCTCTCCAAAACATCTAACAGGTGGCGTCCCTCTGATGGACTCATCCCTGATCCTAACCCGAAGTGAGCGAGACTGGGGATTTGAGAGAAGATTTGAGGTTACTGTTATTTGTTGACGGATGGAAGGAATGTGAGAAGTGCATCGTGGAATATGCATAACAAGGAACAAGCCTAGCTCTCACTATGAGCGCTCGCAAGAGGTTTTAAGCCTGTTCTTAAACAAAGAGAAGGCCACTCTCTGGATGGAGATCGGTCGGTTCCACAGAATCATCTTCCTCCAGAACATTTTGTGAAAATCTTCTTGCTTCTTCAGTTCTAATGACCTGTGGCGTTTTTCGACTATAACCCCCAGAGTTTTGGGCTTATGGTGGCCACCACAACAAGAAGATTTCAACAAGAATTCACCTTAACCTGGATGACTGAGAACCTCCACAGACCTCCTACGGTTCTGTTCTGCTTTTACAGACTCCACGGATGACCTGCGTCCCAGCGTCCAGGGAGCATCGTTGGGTTTCTCGACTTAATGAACTACTTCGATCATTTTCAAAACCAAAATTAAAACCGTTAAGTAGCAAATATCAACAGACCTCACCGGAAACATCGGTTCTGCGGTACTAAGAGTTTAACTCTGACTGGTTTGGCCGGCGTTCTTCCAGTAGGAAGGTTGTTGGTTGGATCCACATGCCTGTATGCTGGAGTGTCCTTGTGCGAGATGGTCAGCGCCTTGCGTGGCAGCTCTGCAGCCATCGGTGTGTGTGTGTGTGCTTGTGTGTGTGCGCGCGCAAATGCAATCTAGTGTTGAACACTTTGAAACCGCAAGGTGTGAAAGTGAGGCTAATTAGAAATGCTCCATTTTCATTTAAGGAGTTTCTTTAGATAATTACGCCCTTTCACACCACAGACAAAGAAAACATCTAGCAGGCTAAAATTAACAACAAACCACAAATAATTTGATGCTATAACTAGCGACTATCCATGTTCTGTGAATGGTAGCGGCTGGAATTGAACTCGGTGCGACTCCTTGTGCAAACCCAGATCTAGAGCTGGAAGCAGACGAATAATTTTTCTGTTTTTTGCCGTCATAAAAACGATGGTGATAATCACACAGGTCTTTTGCAGGAAGAAAGAGGCTTAAACTAAGTTCAACCATGAAAGAACGTCCCCCAGTTTGCTGCATCGTATCACAAGGAAACACAGCTATATTAAAGGCTCGGCATGTGAGATAAAGACCAGCAGCACAGAATATAGTTATAGTCCATCTCTTTTACAATTTGTTCAATTTGAGTTAAAAAAAAAAACCTGTTAGATCGACATCAGTATAATCGTAAATAGGATCCGTATCATCCAATGATATCCGAGCCTCCGCTGTGACAGAGAGCCGTTTGAATAAAGTCATTAAAACATAAACACAATCATTGAAACATTTATGTTTTGTAGTTAAGACTCCCGTGGGTCTGACCGGCACGAGGGCAAACTCCTTTCAAGGAAAACCCAAATATAATGCAAAAAAATGCAGAACCAAGAGATGTGAAGGATGCCGATATTTTCTGCTTATCTTGTTTTATTGCACTTTTACCATGATGCAAAGTAATAGAAAATAATCCACGGGAACAATGTGCTGTTTTGGAGCAAAAAAAAAAAAAAAAAAAAAAAAAGGACCGTTTTTTTCCCTCGTAGAACACATTTATGTAATGTTCTCCGCCGACTCAACCATGAGTTCAGATGTGTTGCAGTGGCACAGGACTATGGAAACAGAAGACTGTATAAAAAAACCCTTATGGAGTCAGCACACACATATATGTAGACCTCCGCATCTTATCTATACTCATAATGGGGGAGGAATTTAAACCTTTTCCGCTATGAAACCAGACATTCAAGTATTTCTATCATTGCACAGGCACTAGAATTTCCTATTATATATATTAACTTTCAGCCGGTGACTGAATCGTTGACACCAACAGCTACACTATCAGCCGCTGTGAGTGAATGAAATATACATCCTGAAAAATAATCTCTCCACAACAGCAACATCAAATATATTACAAAGAAACAATAATATAAAACTATTTGTGTCACATTTGGCTTCTGGTACCATAAAATCTAAACTCACATCTGTTGCGGTGAAAGAAATCAGAAGAGAGAGAGAAAAAGGGGACAGACTGAATGTTGTAAACACAAGAGTAGATTTGTTTCTTTCAGTCTGATCAATAATTGGTAATCCAGTTTGATTCTGTTAATTGGGTGAATTATGGAGATTGAGTTTCTTCTGTGTGTTTGTGACGCCCCCTTTTGGACAAATGAGGAAGCACACGTCTGCGTCGAAAGCGTTAACTCCAATGACTGTAGCTGTAGCTTGTGAATTGTTTTACTTGTGATGTTTCATATTCCTTTCAAACAATAAATATGACTTTTTTTTTTCTTTAAATAAATACTCTTTCAAGAACATTAAGGGGTTTAAAATCAATGGATAAATCCAGGAGTTGACCTGCACTCCAATTAAAAACATTTCTGTTTATCTTGTAGCAATGTTGAAAAACTGATGGGGGGGGGGGGGGAAGCACACACAAAAAGTACTTTTTGCAGCAAATTCAAAGAAAATATTTTGGATAATTAAGACATGCCAAACTCCTCCTCCGTTTTGGATGCGCAACTAAAACTTTTCAAACAATGCGTACAAAGTAAAACACGATTCGGCGAGTGTGAAGAGCAGAGGGGACGTCGGAGGGGGTCTTTACATGTCCCTCTGAATTCACTGAATTCAAAAAAGGGTCCTGAACGAGACAAAGAGAAGGCATCTCTTGTAAGACTTTCATGGTTTGGTAGTGTTGCAGCGGGACGCCGGCTGTGTGACTCAGCTGCGGTGACACTGTCCTACTCGAGTCCGGGTCGGATATTTAAGGAGTCAAGGTGATGAGGGTCGTTTCTGTTCATGATCCGGGGCCTGGATCCGTCCAGAGGTCTTCAGGGTCACCTGCATCTCCACGTTTAAAGTCATCGCACCTGCGTGCTAACGTTCCCTCCGAGGCAGCCGGGCTTCTCCGTCAGTTCAAGCCCTCTGAAAAATTAAATGTTACAGGATGCCAGTCCAGTTTGGGGAGGATGAGCGTATCTGTTCAGTCCACGCCTCCAATCTTCGGTCTTTTCCGGCGGTGAGCTCTCACAGCCAGCTACCTCCGCCGCGGGACGGTGTGAGCGTGCTCCGTCCCTCGGTCCCCCTGGAGGTCGTCCTCCACGACGTAACTGTACCCCTCCTTCTCGATGCAGTCCGCCAGCACGTTCAGCACCTGGTGAATACCAACAGAAAAAGCTCGTCGCTATGGCAGCTGTGACTTCAGAAAAAGAAAAACGATGATCTGCGATGAGGTGAAAGCGCAGACCTGACGGAGTCGCCGGTCCATGGCGTCCAGGTGTGGCTGGATGAGGATCGGACTGAGACGGTCCCTCACCAGGGATTCTGCCATGAGCGTGGACAGCTTGTACTCCTCTTTGGCCAGTAGCTGCACACGCAGGTGGGTCGACTTCCTCACCCTGCGGCGACATAGCGGTCATTGCTCCTGTACTGTATATAGAAGCTAATCGCGAGAAGCTAATCACGCCAAACACCAATCACGATCTTGCACTCATTTTGAAAAGGATGCATTATGAAATCGGAGCGAGATCCGGTTTAAACCTTCGCACATAAAAGAAGCCTCGTCAGCATTTGGACGCCTCCTCGTGTCATCCGTGGGGATTTATTACCTGCAGCACTGGGTCAGCGGCACCAGAATGGACTTCTCGTCATGGGAGTGTTTCCCGAACCTGGGGTGGAAAAGAAGAAATCAGGATGATGATGGATGTGATGGCAGGGATCAGCTGGAAATATTGTATCTTTTTTTTTTTAAATTGATTTTGAAAGGTGGGATGCACCATGAGGTCTATGGCAATTTCAGACATGTGAATGAGAGGTTCTGCATTTCTATTTGCAGCCCTGTGATTGGTCCAATGCTGGCCAGGACAGGCTCAAGCCCCCACCAACCTGAGCGCAGGATAAGCGGCATGGATAATGAATGAATGAATGCTACGTTTATTAGCTATTGACCCACCAAAATATAAATACAGGACAGGAAGAGTTCTGCTGTGACCTTTTAATGTCATGTTGAGTGTGTGTGTGTGTGTGTGTGTGTGTGTGTGTGTGTGTGTGTGTGTGTGTGTGTGTGTCTGCTCACCCCCGGCCGTTGTCCAGGTGGATGATGAAGGTCTCATTTCCAAACTTCTCGAACGTTTCATAATGATGCCGATCCATGTTTCCTTTGATGGAAATAAGTAAAATGTTCAACAACACTGATGATAAAATAGGAAAAATAGACCTGTTTTCCTATGTAATATGTTTCATACATAAACAATTCACAGCATGCACTATACATCTGTCTCTCTTTGTTTGAGGTTGTATTTTGACTCACCCATAAGATAGTCAAAGATGGTCATGTCCATAATATCCAGAAGTCTTGTCCCACTGTCGTACGGCGGGGTCTGTTTGACCTCCTCACAGTAGTCCGGGTCCACCTCCCATCTGAGGAGGCAACACAACCGTTTCCATAGCGATGAGAAACACTAAACAGTCAAACCTCGGCTTATGAATTCAATTTGTTCTTGACTCCGTCCGTGAACCAAATCGTTTTTTCCCATTGAAATCAATGTAATCCCGTTGATTTGTCCTCCAGTCACAAAAAGCATATTGTTCACTTTTGTAAACCTTTTTATGGGTTTATTGCGGCAAAACACCGAAAAGAATTACAGATTACCTAAATTATTACCGTGTTTCTGTTTTTTCTCTGCTTGCCAGCACTTGCACAAAAGTAAAGTCTTCTTGCATATGAGACCCTAGCTAACGCTATCTCCAGCTAGCTGTCTTTCATTAAGCCAAACTGGTAATAGCTTTTCTATTTCTTCTAAGACTTGAGACCTTTGTTTCTATAACGTAAAAACGCCTTTAGCCACATCAGCCGTCTTTCGCACATCTTTGTTCTTGAGGATCGTACGGACGGTTGACTGAGCCGTGTCGTAGAGCTCGGTGAGATCTGTAACACGAACACCATTCTCAGGGTTTGCTATTATTTCCTTCTTCAGATCAATAGTAATTCTTAACTTCTCCCTTTCAACTTTTTTGGGAACTATAATGAAACTTTATAACAGGAAAACACGATGATGTGGACGATTTTAACAACGCAAAGTCCAACGCACGACTGGCGCCATGCAACGCCTAGTTGCTGAAAACCCATGAGTTTGTTTATTTTTGTGTTTATGCACCTAAGCTTGCTCGCAGCTTGATTTAAAATTTTAATCGAAAACCATTTTTATTTGTGATTAAATACGTTCGCAAGCAGGTTTGTCTATATTAAACTGTCTGACCTCTGACACCATATAGCGCTTTTTACACTAACACGCTAATGCTGTCAGAGCTGCTATGTTAGGTGCTAACCAGGCCATCGGAAGCTAGTAGGGGTTCATCGCTTACTCTGCCTTCTTGCGTTTGTGGTAGGAGCGTCTCCACGGGTTCCTCCAGGTTTTGCGTTTAGCCAGAGCGAGATCCGGGAGGAAGGCGGCGAGGGAACCTTCGATCTGGTCCGGTTTGCCGCACAGAGCGTGCTCGGTGGAGCAGTAGTAAGAACATTCCCCGTAGAAGCACACGTTGTTGGCTGAGCGACAAACAGATTAGGGATACAATCAGTCTTAGAAATGATGACTAAAACGTAACACCCTCTCCGTGCCGGTTTAAAATGCACGGCGCATACATTGAAAACCCAATTTGCACGAGATTAAACTGACCCGAGGGCATCCAGTGACTTGTATAATTGCTGAGATAGTCAGTAATTTTTAATCCTGTGAGACTTTTCCATGTGTATAATATATAAAGTCAAAGTTGCATGGCTAATTAAATGCAGTGCTTTGACACAAACTTAGGTCCCCTGATGACGCGGTTCTCAAGTGAATGAATGTCCTCATTAATTCGGGCTGCGGCGCTATCTCCCCCTCCACACTATTAACATGTAAAATTGTCCTTTTTGGTTTTGGTTTTAACTTTTGCATGTTGAAGAAGCTGTTAATGACTGTGACTTCTGGCAGTTTGTGCTTCTTTCTTTTTTTTTTTCTTTCCAAAGATCACCACTAAAATGAGGAGTCATTTAATTGCACATTTTAAAAGAAACATCCTCTCGATTTCTTTGGCAGACGGATAATATTTACTGATTTTTAAACAATGTCATAAATAATATTCTTGTCCCCCCTCCACCCCCCTGAGGTCACAGTGTATTTGGAATTTGAATAATTTCATTGCAAAAAAATTGTCAGCGCAAGCAAACAAGTAAACAGACAAAAAAAAAGCTATTTGGCAGGTAATGAGTCGAGAAAAACAAAAAGGCGACACATTTAGTATAATGATCATATTATGATGATATTCTGTATTTGGGATATTAATACATTTCCCTTCTAAATCAGTCTGACTGATTTGGGAATCAGTTAAATACCAAAAATGGAGTTCCACCTCGCATCATGTGTCAGTGAAAGGTATCTTCTGCGCACCTGGCGATATGAAGAATGTCCTCCACAGCTTTTTGTCTCGAGTGACGTCTCGGATCTCCTTAGTCATGTTGACGAGTCTGCCGGCGACAGGGGGGACGCGACGGAAATCCAGAATCCTGCAGGGCAGAAGTACATATTTGAGGAAATCTTTAAAAATATAGTAAGCAAGATTGCTCAAAAACAGGGCTGCTCAAAAATAAAGGCAGGGCAAGATATTTAAAAAACCTACATGAGGAAAGTTGGTCTGTTTTGGATATTCGGTCAAGCTGACGAGTTTTGATCTCATCAGTCACTGCGTGTGTGTGTGTGTGTGTGTGACTATAAATGGCAAAAGGCTGCGATCCCAGATCGGCCTCAAACCCACAATTCTTGTGGGAGGAAGCTGATGCTGAGTCCAACAGACCATCAGGCCCCAGACACTGCCAGGAGCTGACTTTTGCACCGGAGGAATAACTGACCTATACCATTTTTTTATTGATTACCAGACTCAGAATCTTTATGTATAGATGGAAAAACCCATCTATCTATCTATCTATCTATCTATCTATCTATCTATCTATCTATCTATCTATCTATCTATCTATCTATGTGTTTGTTTATTATTTGAATGACCGGAAGCTCAAGGCGTCCGTTTCGGTGACGTCACACGCTGTAGCCCATTTGCTTCTAGCAGTAATAGACAGACGTCTACGGAGTTTCTTCTTCTTCTTTTTTTTTTTACAATGTGGAAACAGTCGTATGAGGAGGCAGGGGAAGTGATTTCAAACACAAAGAAAGCTGGATTGAAGAGAGAATATTGGCAGTTCTTCTTAAAGTACGGGTTGACCGCGTCAGGTGATTCTCCTGCGTCAAGCTCAGGTGAGGGCTATTTGTTGTGTGTTGTCTCGTATTTATCATTATGCCCGTCTCCTACTTTTATGTTATTTTTTTAAATATTTATTTCTCAAATATCTTCTAGGCCGGGCTAAAGAACTGTAGTATGTTTAACATGAAAAATTAAAAATAATAAAAAGTTCGGGGACCGGAGACCGTAATCATGTCATTCCCAGCTTCTCCACCAGGGGGCGCTGTGGTATAACAAATTGTTACCCCACATGGCCATGAACCTCCCTAGGTTTTTTTTTTTTAATGTTTCTTAATTCTGCATCAGAAATATTTCAACGTCCAAACAGTCCTGATATAAACACTCCTTCGATGTTCAAACTGTTATTGTGCCCTGTTTTCAGCCAGAGCCGTTCTGTGTCCTGAGGTTATCTGGCAGCCTGGATGGTAGTTATGTGTTTACACATGAAATGAAAGCAAAGGAAAAGAAAGCACCCTTTTATAATGTCTCTCCCGGTCTTTTATGTGCGTGCAGAATACCTATTTTATGCATGTGTGGCTCCTGTCGTCAATACAACCTCAGCGAGGCCTCTTTAAAAATTGATATGTCTGACAACACCTAATGGCCTGGGCCTGAGGGTAGAGACACACACACAGCAAGACAGCAGCGAGATTAAAGATGAAGATGGAAAGAGGTGGGGAGAGACAGGGCAGAGGCAGGTGGAGGAAGGGAGGAAAAATGCCGCGGTAACAGAGAGCCCTCTGTACAGATGATGCCATTGAGTAGTGGGTGAAGGGAGGCAGACGCACACAGTTATTTCTCTTTGCTCCCCCGCTGTCAAACAAACAGATGGACACAGCGGCGTTTGCCCTGCTGTGTCCGGGCCTGCTGCCATTCTAAAGGGAACAGCGAGAACTTCCCTCAATTTACTTCCTCATTACTCACACCTTTTTGTCCTATATCCCTTCCCCTTGATAGACCCCCCCCACTCCCACGGAGGCCAATTTAAATTGGTGTTACAGTATAATCAGGGTGGGACTGATCATCTTTTTGGAAAATATCCAGCTAAAAAATGTGCAACATGCCCGTGGGTTAGATATTTTGGGCCATATCGGATCTTCTACTTCTACGTACCTGCTGAGTGCTCGCTCTCATTTTCCCCCCTCTAACGCACATCCCATTTAAATCCAATCTCATAATAAATGATACCTCTAGCCGGGTAGCCTATATAAGAGAAGACAGCGGTTCTATGTGCACACATGCCTCGGTGAATGCTGCTTTAAAAGAGCCTATGTGTGGCTGTGGGTCCCCTGGGAGGCAGTGTAGCTCAACTCTGCACCAGCAGCAGCAGGAGCAGTTCTGTAGCCAGGCTCTAATTTAGAACAGACAAAATAAGAAGAAAAAAAAAAAAAAGCGCTGCTTTTGGCAAACCCTGCCTGGCTTATATTTAGAATGGGCACAGGGCCTTTCATGCCTTTGGTTTCCTTCTCTTCCTCTTAACCCACACATATGCTGGGAGTGTGTAAGTGTATTTTCATATGTGTGTACAGAAGAGGACCAGATGTGTAGCAGACTGTTGAGGAAAGCTGCTGCTAATGCAATTGCTGCTGAACTGTGTCATTGCGCCTGAAGGAAGAGCAGATTCAACATCCTTATTCCGTCGGTGGCCCTGTCGTGCATTCGTGTGTGTGTGTGTGAGTGTGTTTCTGGGAGCATATGAAATGAGAATGGACTTGTGTGTGTGTGACCTCAGCCTCATCTTGTGTTAGTATAGGAAAAACACCAGCGTTCACACCAAAACACAATCCCCGTGCTGTTAATAACACGCAGCCTTGCCCGTTGCCTTTCCCTCCTCTGTCAGAGAGCCTCGTGAGGTTTTCCCTTTTCATTAAAGTCTGCAGCGGGAGGATCTGACCATGAAGTGTTAGCCTTGTAAAGGCAGTGAAGACAGAGAGCGGTGGTGGTTAGCTAAGTAAGGAGGCTGCCGTCATTGTTCAGTCAGATGCTAGCTGCGGGAGGGCGGCATTCACTCCCCATGAGTCACGGCCTCGCCGAGCGCACAACCATTACAATTTGAGTCCCGGTTACACAACACGCTGTTGGTAGAGAAAAACAAAATGATTTTCTGATGGAGTGAACAAGTGAAACAAGCGTACAAATGTCTTGCACTGAAGAAAAATGGCGTGCCTGTAATCCTACACACATACACACACACACACACACACACACACACTCTCCAGTTCAGGATTGCTACACACTTGAGTAGCTCTTACCTAATATTTTCCAACCTTAAGTCAACTTTAACCCTCACCTCAGCGCATTTCTTCTGCATTCTGGCTTTACGGAACGAGAACAGCAAAATGTCTGCCGAATGGATGAGTCACTGAGATGACATTTTAACAAACACGCTGCTTACACACTTAGGTAAAAACGTTAATTAGGAAATGGTTCAACATCAGCATGCTTGTCTTCATACAAAATATAGAACAAGTTAATGCAAACACATGTCCCAGGGCATTATTGTAAGAGTGGAACCCCCCCTTGGCTGGTGGTCTGCACGTTTTTTGTTCCTCACAGCCAGGCGGTTAATGAGCTGACACAAGTGGCAAATTAGCAATCAGGCGGGAACAAAAAAACCTGCAGGACATTGTTCCCCCCGGGAGCAGACAGAGCTTTTAGGGCGTGAAAGATTTAGAATCGATTCAAAAACATTTGCCGGTCCTCGTAAAGACAATGAAAACCCGAGCCCCGTCCCCGGACGGATCTGCCAATCGCAGTTTCATTTAAATCTGCGGATCAGTCTGGCCGCCCTTTTATTCAGGCCTGATTTCCACTCTGCTGAGCCATTCAAAACAGTTCTCCATGGGGATGAGGATGGGGGGGGGGGGGGGTGAATATGAGGACCGGCCAATAGTTGCTGAGAAACAGAAATGCCTTTGGAAATGACCGAAATGGCATCAAGCATTCCTGGAGGCGTGCGGCACTGGGGGTTGATTGAAGGACCTGGAATTTTTATTCCTGCAGGATTTGGTACCAACATGGACCCTATTTACACTTTCCCAAATTCTGTTTACAACAATTGGTTGACGTGTAACATTGTTTGTCCTATTTATTCAATTTCTCCATTTAACATGCTTTTGGATGCGATGCTATTAAGCTACATTGGAGCCCGTCCCGGCTGTCACTGGGCGAGAGGCGGGCTTCAATCCGGACCGGTCGCCTGCCGATCGCAGGGCCGCACACGGAGACACGCATCCCCTTGATGAAATCCACTTCGATAGAATTCTGTTAATAAAATCATATTGATGTAGCAGTACCCGGGACAGAAAAATGCAGTCATTTGTTGAATCTAGGGCACTGTTTTTACTTCTTGTGTCCTTCTGGTTTGCCTGGGACTGAATTACCAAAGTTTTAACCTGCTGCAAAACATAGGAGACTTGTTTCGCCTACAAAATGTAACTAATGCTGGGCTTGCACCTTACGATTTTCGCAGTCGCAGACGTAAAGCTGAACGTCGGAAGGAAATCCTAAGAGTCTTACGCTTACAGGTGTCGCAGCACGCTCCCATCGTCTCAGGGTGGTAATCTTATAATTTTGGAGCAGGCGTAGTTTAGTCTTTTTCCAGTCTTGGGGTTACGACAATATCAACCGTATTTCAAGTCTTTCAGTCGTTACGGTGACGTGACACAATCAACAACCAATAGATGAACTCCAATAAAACCGGAAACAGAAAACCAAACAATCGCCAAAGTGGCGGCACTGACACTATTTCTTTGCGGTATGGATGAACTTTGTCACTGACAACCTGGGCAACTTTGGATGTTTCGAACATGGTGCGTACATTCCAAGCTCCTAGGCGGATCTTTGTTTTGGGCCCGATCAGTATCTGACCTGAAGATGGCAAACCTTACATGGGGCGAAGCACAACGTGCTGCATAGGACAGGACCAGATGGAAGCAGATAGTCGAGGCCTTGTGTTCCACCCGGAACGAAGAGGATTAACTAACTAACTAACTAACTATGGATGAACGGGAACGGAGAAGGATGTCCACGATCAGCATGGACTTCCTGGAAAGAGGAGTGGATGGTGGAGGAAAAGCGATGGACCGAACTAGCAGAGGCTCTGCAAATACCCGCTGAAAACATTGTGTGATGGCAAAAAAAAATGCTGAAAGAATCTAGCTGTAGTTTCCATGACTCTTTTCCAAATCTTTTCAAGTCTTTAGACGTAAGGGTGGCATAAGACGCACGGAAATCCTGGTCGGAACCCCTAAGCAGGCCGGCCTCTTGCACTTTGTACCATCATTACACCAACCAGCTGACTGTGGCTCAGCATTTTGACTCACATGAGGATATTAATGGGTGTGTGGAATTATGAAATTTGCAATTTGGCGCTCCTCCAACCAAAGCCAAGCGAGGCAATCTGCTTAAAAGACCACGTTTAGCGACGTGCTATGTTTGTCTCATAAACGGCCTCATAAAATACTTCATTTAGATTTGTCGCGCATTGAAAGACCGACCGTACAACCAGCCTTTATTTTTCCTTTTGAACTCACCTATCCAGGTGAAAGGCAGCAATCTCGGCGTTGTGTCTCTCAAAGTCAGAGAAGTAGAAGAAGTCTGGGGGGGTCTCCTGCTCACGGGTCTGCCTGCAGAAACGCAAAGAAAGGGGCATACAGTTCGGTCAAAATGGGCGAGGTTTCAGAACATTGAGATCTTTGGTTGCTGATTTCACTGAGAAATGCTTTTTTTAATTGCCCGGTTTCTCAAAATAGGAATATTTCCACATTGGCTTAAATACCTCCATGTGTACATCCTCCATTTGTACCCTCACACACACACACACACAACCACAGGCCCGTCAGTGTTTAAACTCCGGCTTTACACCTGTGTACCCAATATTGCCAAAAGCATGTGTGAGCAATAACCGGGCCACAATAAAAAGAGTGTCCCTGCCTCACAAAACTCCCCCGTGGAAGTGACTGTGGGTGTTTTTGTGGGGAGCCAAACAGCAGGAACACTTCAAGGTCAAAGCCTCCTTCCTCAAGCATCAACCCCTGTTCCTGGTGAGTACCTATTTCTGTCCGACTCTTGATCCTTCCCCCAAATTGCCTCCCGCACACGTTCAGCCTTAAAGCTCTTACAAGAGGCAAAAGAGGCTCTTAAAGTCCTAAATCCCGGAGTTGATGGAGCGCAGGCCACGTAGGGGAAGGACAGACAGGCGGAAACACCCGAAGAAGTGTAGGTGAAAACACCAACGGAGGTTTTTTTTTTTTTGTTGTTTTTCCTCTTTATGAAAACGGCCTCCTCCTGGCTTTGTTTGTTATTGACAGCAGCAAATATCTTCCAGAAAATCAGTTGAGTGTAATGATTTGGCTGCAGCCTCTCAGATTTCTGCTTCAGCTTGGTGACGGTGGGTGAGAAGAATGGAAACTATCTTGGCGAGTCCTGTTTTTCTCTGCTTCTCTTTCTATTCTCCCTGGATGCCTCTCTGTTTATTTCACTCAAAACGCTCCCTCCCCTCTCGCCGAACCGCTCTCTCCTCTGTGTCGACAGCCTAATACTTCATCTGCTTGCCTCTCCCTTCCCCTGTCTGTTCCTTCCGCCACTTCTTCCCTCAGCTGGCCGGCCGATTCGGAATCCACAGCTGCGTGGCTTACACGCACCCATCATTAACAATCCTAACATGGAGCCCAGAAGCACTTATTCACTGAAAAGTCCTCTATTTCCTCCACTTCTTATTCCTCCCTTGTCCGCGTGTCATCTTTTTTTTTTTTTTTTTTTTTTTTTTTTTTACCATCTTCTGCCCTCTCCTTCTGACGTTCTGGAGTTTTTGCTGGCAGGCAGACGGATGAGCACAGCAAGTTTGAGCCGGCAGAAACTTTGGCCGGAGAACATATTGACATATTATTACACTTGCATCAAAAGTCGCAAACAATAACACACAGATTTGGATACGCGTCTCGTAAAAAAAAAAAAAAAAAAATCTTCCGGTGTTTTTTTTTTTTCTGTTCCAAAAAAAAACAAGCCGGCGTGATGGCCAAGACAGAGTACTTTTGCCTCACACCAAGAAGATCCCCGG
This sequence comes from Fistularia commersonii, assembly GCF_037954325.1. Lineage (NCBI taxonomy): Eukaryota > Metazoa > Chordata > Actinopteri > Syngnathiformes > Fistulariidae > Fistularia > Fistularia commersonii. The sequence goes on from NC_141316.1 coordinate 7,172,352, forward strand.
CGGAGTGTCTTCTGTGTGGAGTCTCTGTGTTCTCACTGTGTCTGTTGTGGGTTCTCTGGTTTCCACCCACAGTCTAAATACATGCAGGAGGTTCATCTGAAACTGGCCAGACGTGTGAATGAGAGAGAAAGGCTTTATGTCTCTACGTGATGAGTGAATGGCGGTATGTCTCTATTTGTGTCCGATCCATGGGGAACCCTGCCTTGTGACGTCTGGAGCCTGTCACCGGTATAGATAATGAATGAATGTTGTCTCGAAGAAAAAAGAAAAACAAGATTTTTTTTTTTGGGATGGAAACTAGCAGTGTACTCTACTCCAACTGCTCCTCGGTTCAGTGAAGTTATTTTTGATTTTCCCAGCCTCTGCAAATATGATCTGAAGCAAAATCAGCTACTGAATATCATGAACTTCCCTCACAGACGTTACTTCATGTTTCAGGAAGACTCCAATGATCTCCATCCAAATTCATTTAGAAATGATAAATCTCCTCTCCCCCGGCTCCCTGTCTTTTTGGCAGTTTTCCTCTCTCCTCTCCTCTGCTCATCCCTCACTCCAGCACCGCCACTGAGGCGGTGTCAGGAAAGGCCGAGCGCTCTATCTGATGATTGTATCGCTGTCTTCTTCTGGATAGCCTCGATTCAGGGACACGTCTCAGGCTCTACATCAGGGAAAAAATGATACCGACTTTGAAAGTGAAGAGCCGCGTCTATTTACACCAGTGCCGCTCAGCCCTGAAACAGGACAACATCATTCAGTCTAGAATAGAGTCACACGCTGACAACTGTTTAATCAAAGGGGACAAGTGTAGGTTATGCGCAGCCAAAAGTCTATAAAATTTACCCAACGCGAAATGTGCGTGAGGGAATTGAAGCAAAACTTTAGAAATCGTGAAGACAGAAGAAGAGCCTGAGACATTTTTGGCTGATTTTATCGCCCAATATTCGCCATATATGTTAACTGACATGAATACATGGCAAATAAATGAATAAAATATGAGTTCTCAGCAGGAGCCCAGAGGAACATCAGTGCTGTTAAGATATTGCTGATTTGTTGTTAATTTGCGACATATGACCCATGCGTAACTTAAAGTGTTAAGGTGCGCATAATTTGATATTCATCTCCAACGCCGGTAGTTTGTTGGCTTTAACCCGCTGGTTAAGTTGCCCAGAGTGCTATCACCCTAAATCTGATTGTCTGATTTAGATTCATTTTCTGCGGTTGATTCTATGAAGATTTTTTTTTTTTTTTTTTTAATATCCAGGCAGCTGAAATTTAGAGATAATATTTCCAAATATCGATACGACGTACCATGACAATGGGGTGACGCGTATGCCAGCTGCATGCATCATCCGAGTACGGCGCTGCATGATGTGCTCATGTGTAGTAAAATAAAAGATTATCCAGTGACGGCAGATATAATGTGTTAAGATCCTGCAGACAAAAAAAAGTCTGACAGGGTCTTAACCTCCCTGAATTTCATGGCTACGCTGTCAGTGGAGGAGCGTAGTCATGGAGATTGGTTGGAGATAAGCAGGCGCAAACATACTAGTGCGACGATTCCTGATTATTTGGGGTTAAAGAAATTTGCTAGCATACTTCACATGTACTCTCCACATTGCTGCTTCCATAGGGGGAGGACGGCGCTATAAGTAGCTTTATTCATGCTTCTTCTCCGAGGCTCGGTACTGAAAGACATCTGTGTGCCGTCCCTGAGGTGCACACGTTTACCGTCACAGCTTTTCTCCCCCAAATGTGTGAGTGTCAGTAAGATCGAGGCGGATGTGAAAACCAGCTTGAAACACGTGATTCCATCTGTTTTTTTTTTTTTTTTCTGTTTTTTGGGCTTGAGCTGTTCCTGCGCGGATGTTAGTGTGGTGCCAGGAAGCGGGGAGGGCTTGATAATTACTGAGATCCACATCCAATTCAAATGTCAATAAAGTTATTTAGAGTGCGCGATGACACCATCTGCCCCCGCTGATCAGGAGGGAGGACGGCGAGCAAGGGGGGAGGACAGAAAGGGGAGGAAGTTAAACATCGAAGGCGCTGGATCGATGTGGCCGGGCCTTCAGGATGGCAGAGGACTCTTTGCGGTTACAGATACACAGGGTTGCGTAACATAATGTTCGAAACAGCAGCACCTGTGTTCTGGAAAAATACGAGTGTGTTCTGATCAAGCGAGCCATTAGGGGCATGTTGTTATGTGGAAACAGCGCTGCCAACAGAAGTCAGGGAAAACATACATAAATGCATGACCACATAATAAAGTCTTGGCTCTATAAATGTTTGAGCACACAGCGAGCTCCGAGAAACCAGAGAAGCGCAGATATGCTGCTTGCTCAAGAGCTACTCGTCCCTTTCACTTCCAGCAGCCCGCCCGAGCTTGGCCCTTAAAATATTTACAAAATTCGCAGCGGATTTATGCAGAACGATAAGTAGATATCTGGCACTCGGGTCGCCAAAAGAGGAATACGTTTCTTCTTGTTTTCGGCCCGGACGGCTGCCAAATACCGTTCCGTTTTTGAAGACAAAGGAAACCCTATATTTTCACGAGAGATCTGGCACCGCCGTAGCGCCTGTCAGCGCGAGCATCCTTTATCATCGGCAGCAGGTGAGACATAGCCGAGCGTGCCCAGCGTGACCCCGGCCCTCCTGTAAATACATAGTTTACACTGGGTGGCCAGACAGCTTCTTGGCTCCGCTTCCAGCTCAGAGGGGCCCCGGGAGCCGCCGGGGCAGCCGAGGTCTAACGGCAAACAGTGTGAGAATATAAAGGTGAATGGAAGCGCTGCATCTGGAAAAATCTACCTGCACATGCAACGTGTAGATGACCTCTGGAGAGAAACGAAAAGGGGGGGAGGGGGAGGGGAGAGGCGAGGAAGAGGCATTTCCTTCTCTGTTATTGACATTAAGATGGGGAAGGTATTTAGCCCCAGGCTGCAAAATGAAACACAGTTACTGTATTTGTTTGTCCAAGAGAAACACTGGCGTTTTTCACCGATCAGTTGGAAGGGAACGCGCTTGCCTGCACAGCAGCCCGAGCTCAGCCCCGAACAAGATCAATGCCCCGTGTCTTGTCGCTCTGGTAAAAACCCATAACAAACACACAACTAAGTAACCACGACTACGAGGCTGTCGTTTCGACTGTTTCGCAGGTTATTTCCCTGCTCGGTTGCGCCCGGCGCAGAGCGAGCTGTAGCCCCGTGACCTTCTGGCTTCCTTAACAATCAAAAGATTTCATTTCCAGCTTTAAATACATTTGCCCTGCTTTATCTCATCCTGACATTTGAATCCAACCGCTAGCATCTCCATACCATAATTCCCTTTTTCCTTTCCATGACCAGCATTTCACTGCAGCGGACACAAATCATTTCTTGTGAAGAATGTTGTTATTTCATTACTGATGATTCGCAAAGGGTTTCACCGTGAATTCCTTCCACAAAACCGAACAGAATTTTTATTTTCTCCTTCCTATTTTTCAGGTTCCTTCCCGGTCTGACCTTCGGAGGTTTAAATCATGTTCCTGGCGCGGTTTCGTCCGGACGTGCCCAACATAATGGAAATCCGAATGCTGTCACCGCAGAGAAGAGCAGGTATCTGATCCAACTAGGGCTAGACAACACAGGGATAAATCTAATATTCCCCCGTTTTTTTTTTTTTTTTTTTGAATGTAAGTGCGACTGGAGACCCGGTGTTGACCGTCGGTATGAATGTGAGAATGAATAGTGGTCTGTCTCTGAATGTCAGCCCTGTGATTGACTGGCTGCCGGTCCAGAATGTACCCCGGGACTGGCTTCAGCTCCCTGCGAGCGGGAAATGGAGTAGATGTGAACGACGGACGGCATTGTCTAATTTTGTGCGTATTTAAATCGCGGGCACGGTTTTAAAAAAAAAAAAACAGGGACCCATTTCAGGCAGTATAACTGCATTTATCTTATCGCTGCGATGTATCATTTTGAAATGTCTGATATATTACGTTACCATTTAAGCTCACCATATAAATACATACATATATAATCTGTAATTACGGTGTGTTTGATTTTTCTAATTTATTTCCGAGATATTTTCGTAATACGAGATCAAAATTATAGTTTCAATCCTGGTAAGGTATCTTATATCTGTATAAGATGAAATTAAAAGGCACCAAGAAAGCATGATATGAATTATCTGCTGTGGGGTTTCCCCAAAGCGGAAGCAGATGAATGATGATACGCTAAGAGAGTAAACCATGAAATCCAAGTGTCACCATGCGAATGCATGAGGGCAGAGGACGGAGGGGATGTTTTATTTAGTTTCAAAGTCAAACTGCCAATCAGTCATCATAAACTTATAGCTTCGGTGTGGTCACAGGCCACAGAATGGAGGGGAAGAAGGCTGGAGGGGTAAAAAGATCCGCTGTAAAATATAAAAGGACAAGGGCATCTTCCAGCCCCAGCAGGTTCCCACCAAAGGGCTGACTCTGCACACTTGTCACACACCATCCATCAAACCCACAAGCATGGCAAAGAGAACACACACGCAGAACTTGTAGATTCCACTCCCATACACAATCACGGGGTCTGCCATGCAAGCACACACACACACACACACACACACACATACACACACACACACACGGGGATTTGTCTTTTAAAACCTCAAGAGGGAGGTGTTGAGCTGCACGGAGGCAGGTGAGCTCTAAAAGCCCCATCGTGGAGATGAGGGGGGGGGATTTTTTTTTCTTTTTTTTTTTTTATCTCCAGCATAATGTGTGCAAAGGCTGACCTTTGGAGCAATGACATTTGATAAAGTGACGAAAAAGCCTTTCGCCCAGCATCTGAGACGGCCGCGCGGCGCCACGGCATCCTACAATACGCGACGGCTGTTTACTGGTGTCGCCGCTGTATCACGCCATAATTTGATGATGGCGAGGAGGAACCGACGT